>NW_017305873.1:1657186-1680335 GCF_001594115.1 Trachymyrmex septentrionalis | reverse complement strand
GTGAAAGTAAAAATGTAAATATTTCGAATTATAAAATACAAATTTTACAGTTTTACTTAACAGTGCAATAAAATGTAGTGGAAATTTCACATGTTGAATTTTTTTTGGTTTAATTAGTTGAGAAAAGTTTTGGAACGAATATCGATTAGCGTTAATTGTTGTGCGCGATATTTGTGTGATTGTGATTTATCATCTAGTCGAGCGACGCCTTCGGGAACCGCGGTATACATCCGTCAAATCTTTTTTCATTTCCTTTTTCCGTGGAACGAGAGCGTAGTACGAGAAATTCGGCGACGACCGAGCGAGAGAATCTCCCGCGCGTTTCCCATGACAGGATGGACGGATTCGTGCCACGTGATACTGTTTTGACTGATACACGCCTGCCAGTAGAATCCCATCGCAAGGAAAAACGAAACTAGAGAATGACGGAGAGCATGGACCAGAAAACGAGAAAGGGAACCATCTCGCGACTTGCCCCCGTGGGACAAAACGCACAAACGCTCCACGATGTCCCTCCTGTCATATGAAACGTCATTGTGAAAAAAAACATCTCGGAAAACATTTTGACTTTTTCTTACTGAACATGATTCGTAGGATGGAGCAAAGGTTCTAATTATTAACATCCATCGTCAACTCTCACGACTTTTTATGACGAGTCAGAATTACTTTGTATACAATTTCTATAAATTACATTTTAAGTTCTTTAAATTTTATTAGATAAAAGAGAAGTTCTGATTTACATTAAACTGCTATTGGCACTTTCGCGAGTCAAATGTCAATTATAATTATTAACTTAGAGATTAGTGAAAGAGATCTAATATCTATTTCTGCCAATGTAGATAACTTCAATTAGATTAACTCGGTTTAACGTACCCTTCATCTTTTCCTAATTCTTAAAACTAGAAAAAGATAAAAAGTTAGTTAAATCAAGATTAAAGTTAATCTAAATTGATAGATATGGACATAAATCTTATCGAAATTGCCTTCAATTAAATATATTATGGACTTAGTTCTACAATTTTAACACGTTATGATTTTTCAACCAATGTTATAACATTGTTATGGACCCATTTACTCATGCTTAAGATAAAGACATTTGGAACTGATATGTGTTTTTCGATTGATTTAGACGTAATCTTATTTATTTTTAATTTGAAAAATAAAAAGAAAAAAACAAGCGGACACTTCCATACTGAAAAGCATAAACTTCAAATTTAATTCTAAACAAATTTTCTAGAATAACAGAGTCAATTTTTTTTTCCAATTTCAAAATTAATGAAACATAAATTAGTTATGATAAATACGTAAACTTAAAATACGAGACTAAATTCGTAATTAGACTAAATTAAAAATTCGAAACTAAATTGCAATAATCACCGTCTGCCTTTTAGCGTAACCTAATAGGATACTTCCCGTTGCACATGCAGGCCGCAATGCGTTTGAGCGCCATTTGCCCTTTGGCCCTTGCCAATTTGTGAGTGACCTTAAGTTTCAATTATGTGAGATCGTTTTATATGACGAGTTTAAAAACGCCCTTTACGATTCGACGTCCGGACGGCGGGCGAGAACAAACAATTTAGATCACGCTATACCCACTTTTAATTCCCGGGATTCCACTTAGACGATTTTACACCGCCGGTTAATAAAACTGTCGACTAATTGTTGGCGAGCGCCACGCTCATTACCGGTGTCTCGAATTTCAAAAGAAAAAATTCTCATCGCAGTATCGAGAGTATGCAGGTCGTCGAGGTCCAGTCTCAAAACACGTGTCGATCTATATATAACCGGCTGAAATACACCCTTCCGATCTTTACGCTTCAAGCTCGACAATAGTGCTGTATCGTAACGATTTAGCATACATTTGTGAAATAAATAATAAACCCTGAATGCCATACTCGATGATATATTCGGCTTTTTTTGTAATAGTCTTTTTCGAAAATCTCTGTTTATTTTATTGCTTATAACTTTTTTTTTTACTAACAAAGATGCATACATTTGCTTGATATCACTGTATTCTTAAATACCTAAAGGTACGATTGAAAAAAATTTGTTACAATACGTTAATTTTTATAAAAAGTTATAAGTAATCAAAGTTTGGTTGGATACGCCATGCACATTGCAGTGTGTTCCATTCGACAAAACGATAGCGTGGCATTGAAGAATTAGAAAAAAATCAGTTAGATATTACAAAAAATAGCGGATTTTACTGAATGACATAACATCATTGATTTCTTGATGACTCAATCAAAGCCATTACTTAACATTAGGATTTAACAAAAAACTAGATCTAAAACTAACAAAAGAGAAATCTAGAATAATTCTATAATTTTTATCAACTTTAAGTTCAATTTTCGATATTATTCCTACATCTACAATCGCTGTTTTATTCTCTCCGTTTATAATCTTTTTTTTTTTTTCAGTCCAAAATTTTGTACTGTTCTAAACTTCCTAAAAGTACGGAAAAACTCAGGAATACTTTTCAACAATTCTGTTACATTATCGAATATATTATAAAATATTTAGGAAGAGGGAATCAGACTCCGATTTCCTTTATTTCGGAAAAATTGGAGAGTTAATTTCTCTTGTGCCAAAAAAAGACCCAGATTGCAGACGAAGGATTATGACAAGCATATAACTTCAAATTCATCAGTTTTCTTCTAATATAGTAGAACTATATAATTCGCTAAATAACATTCAACATATAAAAGAACAATAAAAGAATGTTATTATGTCTTAAATGAATTGATGTAATTCCAATCTCGATACTTTGATCCCCATTTTATTGGAAGTTCAACATCAGACGGTTCGTACCCGATGTCCAAATGTGCGCTAAGCGACTTACGATGTTTGCAGTGTGCGTCGACGGAAATAGCGTTACAGCGTGCACGACCAAACAGCGTGCAGAGAAAAGAAGATAGAGAGCAACGCGGAGAGAAGCGTCACGCACGAAGGAGAGAAGAAACCTTCAAAGTTCTGCCCAGAAGAAGACGAAGGGGAGAGAGAGAAAGGCGTGGCAAAATGGACGTGGTGAGAACGACATGGAACGAATTTCCGAAACGAAACCGAGAAGGAGGAAAGCAAAGGAGGAAAAGTGAAGAGAAGTTTCGAAGGCGAATAGGACAGGCGCAGTGAGGACGAAAAGGAAGAAAGGAAAAAGGAATAGGGGGGGATACGAAGAGCGAGAAGAAGCGTAGCAGACTCTTCCTTTTCTAGAGGGACAGGTGCACGCCTCTATTTTGGCGATGCCGGCCGACGAATGTTCAGTCCAATCTCGTAGAGCGAAATCGCGACATTCCGCCGCACAGCTCCTCCGCACAAGCAAGCTCTCCGCCCGCTTCTCCTTGGTCTCTCCCGATCTCTCTTTAGCCATGCGAGCTTGCGACATCTTCGTGGCATGTCCTCTGGTTTTCCACCCTCTCTCACGTGTACGAAAATTACATAATGCATCGTTTAATGGTTCTCTCTGATGTCGTTTCTAGAGACTTTCAATAATTCTTCGAAATTTATCTTGAGTATTATGGAAGCTTCTTTCTCACAATGTTAAATATCAAAGGAGTAATGGTAATTTTTTGAATTAAATAACAATTTGTTATTTTTAACTTCATGTATGTCAAAATGTAAATTAATCCATTTCTGTGGTTAGCTTCAAAGTAGACATTAACGTATACATTTAATAAATAATAAACTAAATTCAAATCAAATTTAATACATTTTCTAACGATACGGTGAGTAGGAACAGTGATGAACTACAGAGATAATTAAAAATAATTCAAATTGGATGTAAAATTTGACATTACAAATTTAACAGTGCAGGAGTATAAATATAATTAATTAATTTTATGCAAATAATAGGATACGCTGAACATATTTTCGACACTTCTAATCAACAGAAATAAAAGAAATAAAAAATTTTTTATTTCTGTGTTAAACTTTGGAGGAAAGATAAAAGTTCCCAAAATATCACGAGTGCGAGAAGTTTGAAAAGTCTTGTAATGTGATTTCAAAGCAACTTGTCTAAGTGGATTTATCAAAGGTACTAGTGCCATACTAGTAACACTGTAATATATAAAGTGACAAAATTGCCAATTAAATTATCTAGATTCCAATTGTGTTATAATTAAAAATAGGTATATACATTGTACAAAATAATAATGGCAATTTATAAATATGTAATTTTACCGACTTTTAATTTTACTAAAATTATTTAATATAAAATTTAATACATTACTTCTCCCTCTCTCTCTCTCTCTCTCCCTCCCCCTCCTCCCCACTATCACTCTTATAGAGCTATTATTATATCAACTGTAATATAAATTCAAATAAAAATAATTTTAACGCATTTCAAATAATTAAATAATAATATTAGTATTACTATTTATGAATTTAACTATATCCATAATAAGAACACATCCACGAACATATAACCACGATAACTACGATTTCTCCTTCTGCATCTGAATAAAGCATATCATTTTGAACTTTAAATAAAGCCTCTCGTCGATTTAATTTTCCTCATATTTCACATGAAATAACAGCTCTCAGCAGAGTTTATGTGTGAAAACATTGTAGCTTACATCCGATTAGCCCGTTTCACATAAATTTCGACGATGGTTGAAATTAAAAAGTTATTTCACCACTCTGCCGTGGCTTCTTCCACTTTGTTTGTTTCTCGAGCGATGGTACCTATATCTTTCTCGCCTGCATTTGCGTTGAGTTAAAAGCAAAAAAAAAAAAATGAAAAAGAAAGGATCGCTTTATGCCTCCATACGTGGAATGACGAAAGGAACAGCCACGAAAACTCGAAGAATTCGGGAACGCTGAATTCTCGGCGCCAGAAAATGCGAAACGACGGCGTCTCGCATCGGCATCTCTTTCCGTGATGCCGTCGTCTGTATTTCGCTGCTTTCTTTCTCGACTGCTATTTTCTAGTCGCTTTACACACCACGTTATTCTCGCGCGTGCCAAACGCGCCGCGCGATCCGCGGTCGAAATACTGACGCAAGTGTACGTCGAATGTAGAAGAATTCCGTCCTAATTAAGGCGGCAACTTTTAGCAAAAAGCAGCTACGCAATCAATAGAATGACAGTAATATCTTCAGTGATCAACTATTTGTTTCACGGAAAGAATGATTTAGCTGAAATATGTAGGAAAATACACACAGATCTGAAAATTTAATTAAAAATAAAGTATAATCAGTAATATTGTAAAAAATGTGACATTCCAGCAATTGAAAGTCCTATTAGTTGCTTGGATAATAATTATTTTAATATTAATTGTTAAGATAATATTAATTTTTCTAATTTTTTTCATCATCTAACAACGTAATTTTTAGATCTTTATCTAGTCAGTAGTTTTTTACTATACTTTTTCTTATATATGAAAAAAAAGGTTAAATAATAATTTTTGTCTTATAAGATTTGTAAAGATATTCTGGATATTCTTTCGAAACTTCTGACAAACTTTACTTACTTTAAAGTAAAAATACCAGAGATGTAAAAGATAAAATAAAGTACATTACAATTATAATAAATTCATTCAAATTATTTTATGATAATGTACATCATACTATTCTCAAAATTGTGAGCATGAACAACTTTATACACTTGTACTTTTTACCGCGCAGTAAAGTAAATTTTGTCACCGTTGATAAAGTATAATACTTCCCGATAAAGTAAATTCTATTGAGATATATGGTAATTTAAACATTTGTTTTACGAAATGTAAAAAGTATCTTACAACATAGCTCAATGTTCGCTCATTTACCAGAAAAATAAAATAAATCTTACACAAGTGAAGCCCTGTCCCTATATATAAATTTTATGGACTTGTCAACTCCAGAATCTTCGTCAACTTTAGAATCCTAGCGCATACTATTCTACATTTTTCTCTGTATATAAAAAGATCAATTATTCTTTTAATGATACTTTTTTAATAGAGTCTTTGACTATGTATTAATCATTTTCTTTTACTGCTTGCCTTGATCTAGCCGCTTTCTCGTCCTCATTAATTTCATGCCACGGTTGACCGGTCCGAGGGAAGAAGACCCCACGCCGCTAAGTGCGAACGAAAAATGTTAGACGCCAACGGGAAATGTGACGGAATCAGGACACGTGCGTGTAGCTACATACATACACACGGATATATACACATAGCATTGAAGCCGCAGCATGTGTCAGTTGGACTGAATGGACGCCTTGAAACGCCATGAGATTTATCGATGCATTAGTGCTCCCGAAGTCAGCCGGGCGAGTCGCGTGGCTGACGCCTCTCGTCCGACAATTTCCAGATTTATCGGAGAATTCGGAGGTAGAGATCCTCAAGGTCAATCATCCGCCTTGTCCAAGAAGCGCATTGACTCCAGCTCGAATGAGCTCGACCCGAGCGATCGGAGGTAAGTATTGTGAAAAGAGTGAAAATAATACAGGTAGAAGTACGCGGAGAAATATCGGACTGTAAAAATAAATTAAAAGTGTAAATTTACGCTCGAGAAATTAGAAGAGTAAGAACATCGCTCGTATATGCGTAAAAATAGCAAGTTTATGATCAGGACTTAAGTCTCTGATCTCTCTCGTCGTAACAGTTTGTATTAAGGGATAAGAGACCACCTCGAGATGGCTAAAAAGTTATTAACTTTCTTTACTTATACGATCCAAGTTATGAGATTCATATTCATAAGAGTTCCTACTCTAGAAAGATGAGTGTATATATATATATATGTTCATACTTCTTCGTCCTTTTATTATATCAAGTAGATTATAAACTCAATATGAAACCACAGATTTAAAGTATGTACATGAGTTACATATAATAAACAAAATTAATAAATTTTTGTTTAAATACTGACTTAATATTTACTAAATAAAAAGATAACCATTAAATAAAATTAATTGTTTTCATACCAAATAAATATATATTTCTATTGAGTAAATATTCAGTAAGTACTACTTAGACAAATATTTATTAACTACATTTTTCTCTCAGTTAGATGTTTCTTTTTATGTCCATTATGTAAAGTATAATACATTAAAATAATATTCTAATAAAAATTCTTGTTAAAAATTTTCAAATGCTTAAGAAAAGAGAATATAATAAAAAAAAAAAAGATTTTACGTTATGCTTAATTAGATGACAATCTTTCTCTTTTTCTCCCGCAACGTTAAAAATGATTTAAGGATAAATGTAATAATAATATTAATATTAATATTAATATAATATAAAAATATTATCTAATAATAAATAAAGACAGAATTGTTAGTAGAAACAATATTATAAGTATAGTATTTAGATTCACTTTTTGTCTCTTAAATCTCTTGTGCTAACAAAAACAGATATACAGACGGACAGACGGATAAGAAAGCAATAGCAACTTAGGAAAGTATATATCGATCTCTTGAAATAAAGTTTACGAATCGATATATGTATAAACAAAAAGTGTTATTATTTTTAGAGTACACTTTTCTAAGAGTAATGTAACGTCATGTCTTGAGAAGATCGAGACAATAACAAACTTATAGCTCCACTCAGCAATTCAAATAAAGCGAAAAGCTTTCTAAACAGGATCAACAGATTTATTTCTAACGTTAGAAAAAATATTGTACTAAACATAAAAGCTGACTATAATATCAAGAATTAATGTGAAACAAAGCTAACATATGTAGGAAAAGAAAAAACGAAACGGAATTCAACAACATTCAGCATTTGATAAGAAATGCAATTAGATTAGCGTATTTCCAAATGACTTTACCTGAATAATTTCCGCAGAATCGGCGAGAATTTTAAATATCAAACTTTTCATATGTTCTACATAGATTACGAGAACAAGATTGTTATTTCTACTGATAAAGCGATTTTTGAACATTCCGTTGTCATTACGTTAAACATGATTGTGCCCAATAAATAACCAATATACGTGTACAATTGTTGCGATGTTATTTTCATAATGTATTCGAATATAGCGGTAATATAGATAGTAAATGCCCATTTCATGAAAGCTAACGAAAATTTAGTATAGAATAATATAGAATTAATTTTATAATCGTTTTTTCTGTCATAAGTTCAAAGTGAATAAAAACGATCTCGAAGGAAATGTATTTTGATTATGTATATACTTTTTTCTAGATAGAGATGCCAAAAAGATATAGAGATATTTCCTTTTTAAAATAGAATTATATGATTTTTTAATATAATTCCTTTAATTAATAATTTTATTCTACATATAAAAGTATTAAAGTAGTATAAAAACTAATAGTTTTTTTAGATATTTTATACTTTATTCTGACACATATTAACATAAAATATTGAATATCTCATAAATTTATTAATTTTTTGATAATCATACTTTAATACTTTTATGAACAGAATAATGAGATGAATCAACTGACATAAAGCACATAGTTGTTCAAAAAAAAATATGTCGGCAAAAGGGATAATTTTTTAAATAAGTAACTACATACGTGAATAATTAAAGGAATCATATTATTTAAAAAATCATATAATTTCATTTAAAAAAGTAAAGATGAGCTTTATATCTTTCAGGCGTTTTTATACCTAGAAAAAAACAATGTAATCAAAATACTTTCCTCTCAAAATAGTTCCCCTTTTCATCTAAAACATTTCTTTCATCAAAAATAAATAAATATTTTCAATTTATGGACCATCCTATACAACGAGTATACGTTATTGTTTCCTTTGAAATAACTGTAGTTTTTGTCGAGTGTGTTATGCAAGCACTACAAGAGACTATTAAAAGTTGTTTGCACTAATAACGCAAATATTAGAGGTAATTATAAAAAGTATAAGCTGCTTGCGCTATTAATGGTAACATAAAGGTTTTCGAAATAACTGTTACATTTATATAACGAGTATGCATGTCGTTATTTTCTTGAAAAATACGGACAGTTTTTCTTTAGTCTCTGCCTTCCATATTTCGACTGATAAGAGCACCATGTTTCAGTAGCATATGTTATGAATATTTTACGAAATATTCAGTGAATAATTTAAAATAGAGAAAAAAGAGACGTTGATTGGGCGATATACAGTATTGTAAGTGTCATTATTCAGAGTAGCATACCAAAGAAAAAGAAGTAACTAAACTAATACTAGAGGAAATAACTAAAACAATGATGAACGATACAGTTTTTTAAGGAAGTTTATGAATGTTCTATAATCATCAAATTCAAACATATAGAAACGCCTTACTCTGAAACTCTTTAAGAATACAAAAGATAATCGTAAGTACTACCATTGACTTAAAGATTCTGCCAATCAGAAAAACTTGAATGTTGCTGTTAGATCATACATTAACAATATATAATGCGATCATGAACCAATGCGATAATCCCTTTCGCGAAATCGATAAATCTGCGAGGATAGCGGAATAAATCGCCTTCAACGCGCAAGCTGCTAATAAACGTATTTTCCCGAGCGAGAGCAACACACGGCACCAATCTCGATATGTCCCACGAGGATCGCCGAATGCGTTTACGACTAATCAAAATCGCGCGGACCACCTGGAATAATTAACGGGGCGATGGTGCGCGATGGTCCGCGTGGGATTTCTGACGATTCATTCATGCGAGCTGGACGTTGGAAACACTGGTGGTACCGGGAAGGAAGGGGAGGGATGCTTTACAGTATCGAATGGGGGTGGCAGGAAAAGCCTGTAGGTTCGTGAATCATAGCACCCACGCGAGAACACCATAAAAATAATGCAGCATGCGTCATGATATAGCAAACGTGACTCATCACCCTATGGGCGCATATGTATCGCACTCGTGTCGCAAGATTGCATCGACAAGTCGCAGGACGCGAGATCCCCATTTCCAACAACGCGAGAAGTTACGTATCTCGCGGATGAAAGCACAGCTGTGAACGCGAATGCGATACGGGGGATGCATTTCAAGGTACGCGCGGGGGTAAACACATCATGACCGAAAATTGGTAAAAGCAAGCATAACGTGACAATAACAATCGACCAAGTGGCAGTCTCGCATTATTGCGGAGACTACTGACAATTAAATTAACAAATTGCGATGTAATTTTAGCTGCGACGCACATAGCTTGAGAAATGATTAATTAATTGAGAAAGGCGTGAGAAAGTAGGAAGACGAGTCACAACTTCCACGAAAGAATTAAGAAAGTTAGCCGAAATTTACCGCGCCAGACAAGCGCCTGGTAAACGCGAGCGGTAAACATCGAGAATTAAAATTTAACGTCTGCGTCAACAAGTCGCAGGTATAGAGTTTATTCAGAGGCTGTCCCCGAATTGGACGCGAGCTGAGGAAAAATGACATTTCACGAATGATTAATTGATCGCTCGTGACAAAGAGAAAATGGTGAAGTGCACCTCGAGTTTTAACGATAGCGCGATAAGTCCGTCATCCCCGAATCGTACGCAGTTGTGATATCGACCAGTTCTGATATTTCTTAGTCATCGCCGACATTTCGTGCTGGCTTAGAGGAGCATGAAATGTTTTTCGTGAGTCACTAATAAGAGAGCTCATTTTCAGAGTTAAATGCTTTGCCAGTACGCAACGTCAACTAAACGTCAGATGCAATAAACATCCAGACGTTTCGCTGACTCTCGTAGAACGTAAGGTTGATTATTTCACGTTCAAAGGTAATACCATTGTCATATAATATTTTGTTAAGATATTCATTAATGTATTTCATTTCTATGTGTAAAATTTACAATTATTTACTGTACCGTTTTAAATAAAAATTATGAAATTGAACTAAAATTTTTAACATACACATAAACTGTAATATGATCAATTGCATATATAAATTTATTAAAAAAAATTTATCTCTAATATCTGAATTTTAAGATATTAATATCGTGTTTTCTTATCTATAAAAACCGCATTAAACCAGCGTATTATACTTTCCTTAAGTAATATTTTATGTTATAGATATTTTGTTATAGATATCTTGAAGATTGGTTATAGTTAGCTTCCCGCGTATTGAGCAGCTCATTTTTCCCTATTGTTAAGGAAAAAGAAATATGTAACATTCTTGCCGATACATCGATGCCATTTTTGGCTAAAGTTACGTAGGTTTAATTCTTGCATTTGTACTTTTAATTTATGATAATAAAAAATACATATCAATCAAATTAGAATGACGAATTCAAAGTTACTTAAAAAGATTATATTTATATTTAAAGAAAAAAGAATTTATTTCACATTGATCGTTTTGTTTGTTGCAGTACTAATTATCGTCATTGACGATATAATTGAGGCTACGCCGATATTTACTGCCAGTAATGAAAATCTATAGTTACATGCACGTTACGTGCACTATAGATTTTCAGCAGTGAACATCGAAACGCAGCCTGGAAATAATATGCAGTTTGCTTGTAATCAGTTCTATCGAATGATGAAATTATAGCCTGATATTGTGACAAGGAAAGCAAATCACTTTACAGGTAAAATTCCAAATATCTATTATGAACTAAAAATCACTAATAATATGTGCGTGCGTGCGTGTGTCTAAAATTTCAAAGTTTTTCAATTATCATATTTATTTGTACTGTAAAAAAATTTTAGGAAAAGAGAGAGAAAAAAAGAGGAGAAGGGAAAGAGGGAGAGAGAGAAAGAGAGAGAGAGAGTTTTCAAACTGTAAAATGTTTTAGCAAATAACTCTTTCTGATCAATTTTGCCAAAGTAAACTCACTTTAAATTTGACTATTTTTCCAAGGCGCATAAATGTTCTAATTTCCATTGGTAATGTATACTTATTTGTAGATACATACAATATTTACGTACATACTCGCTCAACGTTCAATGGAAATAAGATTATAGCATTGTAGCATTAAGATCCAATATTTCTTAGTCACTGACGTTTCATGCTGATCTGAGAGAGCATAAAACGTTTCTTGTGACTCATTAATAAGAAAGTCCATTTCCAGTTAGAAAATAGAAGTGCTTTGTCAGTATGCAACGTAAGTGCCAGATGTAATAAACATCGAGGCGTTTCGCCGATTCTCATAGAACGAAGGTTGATTATTTCGGCAAAATCGTGTACGTTTATTCCAAATCTTCCGTGTAATCGTTTCCGTGAAAGCATGCATTACTACGTCATAACTCGATATTATAGTCAAATGAATTTTTCTCTAACTCCGAATAAACAAAAAATGTACAATAAATATATATGAATAACAGATATTTAAATAAAAAAAAATAATAATAAAATTATAATTAAATTAATAAAAAAGATAAAAATTGTATAAAATCTCCAATGATTAAATTTAAATTTATTCATTTAAAAGAAAAATATTATGAATTTTATGCCATCTTGATTTTAAATTTTCTGAAACGCTTTTATCAATTAACATCTATTTCCGTGCATAAAAGATACATGTAAACGTAACGTATGTTATGTCGTAAAATGAGTTGGATGGTAATAACCAAGCTTTAGCATCATCGTCTGTCCGAGGGGATAAATTGGAAGTAGTAATTTACGATCTTACGCGCACACGCTTTGAACCGGAAGAGTAATTTTCGTAGCCCGCATAAGGACGATTAATCTTCTAGGAAATCGAGAAGGCGTAACCGGTGCGTGAATCTACATAAGTAAGCTACGGACGCTAAGTAGCATGAGTTTTCGTCACGGGTAATTCGTTAAATTTATTTGTTAACGCTTTGTTGTACGTCTCTCGAGCGAAAATAAGGCATAAAGGATGCGTTTCTAAATACCATCAAAAATCCATTTCTACGTCTATCTTGTGTTCAAAAGTGCCGAGAAGAAAGAGCATTAGCGTTTTTATACTCGTAGCAGCACTTTGATAGTGTGTGCGTTTCCATCGTGATGAAAAAAAAACAAGAGACAAAAACCACATTTTAGTACGCTCCGAGAGTCTCGAGTGGCTCTCCTTGGATCTCCGCTGCTTTACGAGGCGAGTTGAATCCGTCGAATCTCCCGGACGATCGTGAACTCTTCTCCGGGGACCATTCGTCGAAAGCAGAAAAATTCTCAAACGGATATATAAGAAACGGGAAAACACTTCTCAAATGGATTCGCCGAGATCATGATAGTAACCCGATTAAAAAGTGCAATCGGAGTTATTTCAACGAGACGTATTCAATTTCTGCGGGATTATTTGACGTTCGCCGACGTAGTAATGACATTTCATATCGGCTTAATAATGGCTTTATTTCATTTGACAAACGTACACGTAGCACAACGAGATAAAACGCGCGCGCCCCTGGGCCACCCACCCCGAGGGCACCCATAAATTACGTCGGCAATTCGTAACAATTACGTCTCTCTCTCTCGTAATTCTATTATTTATGCCCAGGAAGGGCTACCGTGAGCCTCATCCGTCGTCGTAGGGATGCTGGATATCGATCTGCCTTTTCTCGGCCGCTTATCGTTCATTGCGAAACGCACGTGCGTATAACCGCATTCAACGTTTATCGGGCGGCGAAAGGGATCATTTGGGGCTTTAGGGGCAGCTGGTGCAGAGTCGAATGAAGGGACGCGCGACACTGCCTGGCTAACATCATGGACAAATAGATGCACTGCTCGATGCAGCGATAGACATCATCGAGACGAATGATGTTCGAATCCCGTCAATGAATCGTGAGATAAACGTCACGTGGCGGATATTCGTGATAGCAGGCGGCGTGAACCATTAATTGAAACGCTGTTAAACGAATATCGGTGCGTAACATTGATAAAGAACTAATAAAGTATTGTAATATATATATATATATATCAAATTATGACTATATTATACAGAGAATGATTCATTTTAATCTTAACAGGCTAATATTTCGAAAATAGGCAATTTATTTTATCAATAAATATTCCAAATAAAAGTTGTTTAGTATAATATAATAAGAGAGGGACGTCATCATTTTATGTCTCCTATCATACAATTTTTTACTTAGAATATTTTTTGATAAAATTACATATCATCGAGATATTTGTTTGTTAAAAGATTAAAATAAATCACCCGATATATATCATTAAATATTATCAATTGCGATATTTATGTGTCTTGTACAAATTTTTCAATAGAGATAAACTAAATTAAATCATACGTCATTAATTGACTATCGTATTGTTATTTGGTTTTATTATTTAATTCTTGTCATTTTTCTAATAACAAGTGATATTTTTGCTCTTTCTCAAATAAGAAATTTTTACAAATAAAAAAATAATCATTTTTTTTATAAAAGCATATAAGTGGATGGGAGATATAGATGAAATTCTCGAGAGCCTTTCAAAGCGTGCATCCATTGCGCCGCACTCGCGTTCGCATCTGCGTATAAACAAATCTATGATGGAGTGAGAAGAGAGATTTGTTCGGTTAAATAAACTGCGGTCCGACAAAAAATAATGTTAAAATCACCGTCAAAGTGAAAACCGCCATTTCCGCCGCGGCAACGAAACAATCTTTTCGTTTATTGAATTAATAGTATAAATATTTATTCTGCAACAATTACCACTGTTATTTTGGGAATTTATTTAATCTATTTCCACGAAACTTGCAGTGGGAAATACGAAAATATATGAGAATTTGTGTTATCAGTGCCAATAATATCTTAATCATTATGATATAACTATATCAGAATAATTATAGAAAATGTTATATATTAGTATTAAAATATTATATATTAATAATTATATTAGAATAATTATAGAAAATATTTTAAAATTATAATAACTATATTATAATAATAATATTAGAAAAATCTGAATTATAGAAAAAGTTTCAAAATGTTAATTCCAAGAACGCATTTAAATTGGTTTATATATGTATGTAATCTTCAATTTTTCCGAATGAAATAGAACGTATTTGAAAAAAAAAAAAAAGATTTTCCTAGAATAAGAATCTAGTTAAATATATAGACCTAAAATTAATTTTGTTGGACATAAAAATAAATATGTGAAAAATTCAAGCATGAGTAGTGCTGCAAAAATTTTTAATATCCTAGCAATCAGCTGAAACATTTTATATAATTATTTTAATAGGTCAACACAAAGATATTTTCAAATTTATATCTAATTCAATTTTTCGATACTTCAGCAAAACTGTTCTTTCCGTGTAGCAGCTTGTTATTTCCGATATATTAACATAGCTACCTTTTCATTAACGACATATTATGCGTTGGCGATTACGCAATTTGCAGCAGTTTTCCGGGTAATCACTTACAGGGCATTGAGCCCAAGGCAGAGGCAGGCCTGGCAGGCCAGCCGGCGAAAAGTGCTCCTCACGTGCTATGTCGCGCGTATTTACGCGGGTGTGTACGTCGATTAGATGAAAGAAGATAGAGAGAGACAGAGAGAGGAGGGTTGAAGTTGCGTGGCATCCAGCGAGGGAGAGAACTCGAAAGGAACGACGCTGATGGGAATCCAGAAATAGAGAGGCTGCGAACCGAAGCGCCAAGGGTAGAAAATTTTACAGGCGCCGTAAAACCGTGCGGCCCTGCGTGCCGCGCGTGAACGCGGTCGCCATGCCGTTACTACTTGTTTCGCAACGACGAAATTTGAACGGAAGCGAGAGAGTGCGTTGGAGAGAAGCGTGGATTTTATTTATAGGAAGTTTACGCTGGCGGAAACGAACGCGCGAATGTTCGCGAGAGCGGTTGCGAGGCGCTAGGGACAACGCGAAAATTCTCGTTTCTCGCGGGCGTTTCTGCTTGGCAAAACTTGCGATGCAAATGCGCCTAGCAAATTCGCCTAATGAGCCTAAGCCGCGGTGAGTAATGGTAGCGGCAATAATAGCGACGGGAACGCGTTAGCAGTAATAATAATAGTCACTCCGCACCGCGAGATGCGTTTGCTAAGTTTGGGTACACATTTGTGAACTATATGTACTTGGAAAGTAGTTAAATTGAAATTAAGGGTTTGTCTCATTTTAGTAGAAACCACAATCGGAGTAAACATCGAATTTACTCTGAGAAGTTGCGAGATATTTTCAAGTTGCAGGAACAAAATATACCAGTGACAAACAGGAATTTGTGGCACTGTAGAGGATATGACGCGCTCGAAGAAATAGGATACTTCTAATAAACAATCTAATAAAAGACGCAGTCTATATAATTTCAAATTACAGAAAGAGATAAGAGATATAGTTATGAAAAATATTACTTTAGAGAGAATACACGATAAAAAAAAAACGATTTTTTACTGAAGCATTTACAAATGTAGTTTTAAATTCACACCGAATTATTTAAACACGAAAGATCCAGCTGGGTCGTTTAGGGTCTTCATTTCCTATTTGTTGCGTTAAAAAATTTTTAGCCAGACATATAATTTTGTTGAACCATCAATAAATAATTACACAGGAAATTCAAGCATAATGAGCAATGCTGCAAAAAATTTTAATATTTTTACCAACCAGTTTGTGTGCCCTACGTAATTATTTTAATGGTTCAATAAAATTATTTTTTCAGATGTGTATGTATAACTAAATTTTTAGATGCTTCCGCAAAACTATCGTTTCCGTGTATTTATTCCATTAGGAATTAGTGTAAGTAATTTGCCGTCTATTCAAGAATATCTTATTTACAAGAATCATTTTTAGAGAGCTAACATTAGAGACCTGAACTTGAAATGTGAAATACTTTGAACCAACTGGAAATGTGTTTATAAAGACCCCGCGTCTCCGGAATGCACACTCGTCGATCGAAAGGCCAACGCAGTTCTACGCTTATTTGAGAATTTTGTTTTCGAAAGTCGCTTTTTCTCTCGGAGAGCAAACACCAGGCTGGATCCTGCGGCGGAGGATCTCAGAATGCTTTCCCCGCTACAAAAGCAAAACAGAAAGTGCGCGAGCGCGGCGGGTGAACACTGAACACGCGTGACAGGCAGGAAATCATGGCACGCGTGAAAACGTTGCCCCGAGTGCAACAATAGGGTCCCTGGGCAAACAAGCAGAATTCGATGCATCGTGGCGCCGACAACACGACGCGACGCTTCGAAATATGTTCGGTTCTTTCAGAACACATTCCTGACCCTCGCTTGCTCCGAAACTCAATGGTCTCTGCTCCACCCTCTGGGCTAGCTCGAGATTGCTGTAGCTTGCGTTACCAACCCCTCCGGCCGGTTGGCTCGGCCAGCATCGCGTAATCGTCCGTACGATGACACGCCAGAAACCCACCCCTGGTACATTTATTCCAGCGCACCAAACTCGGCACTCGGGGTTGCCTTTTCCGTGGCGGAAGGATCGGGAAGGAGACGCGCGGCGGAGCGGAACGCACGCGTGTGCGTGTGCGTGTACGCGTGAACGCACACGAGGTATTCGATATAGCGTACTTTTGCAACGGGGGGGATTGTAACCGGCAGAATTTCGGCGTGATTCAATTCACGATACTGTGGATATATGTATATGGCCTACGGAGACAGTAAACATAATGTTTCGCACTGACTGTCTAGCGCTGTCGTTGAAAATGACCAAACACGTAGATCGTTTTCAATTGTCTAAAGCAATGAAATTCGAATCCGGCGGAATTACGGCAGAATTCACTAATTAATCGAATCACGAATTGAGAGTAACTCGGAATTCAATATATCTAGCTCCAGGCAAAATCTGTATTATGTACCGTCTATTTATCTGGAAAATGTATATCCCAAATAAAGTTGTTATATTCTTAGTTCTCTATTATAAATTGTAATCAAATATGTAAAATGAGGCTCGAAAGAAACTATCAGTGAAATGTAAAAAAGCGGAGCCTACATCAGCTGTTCAGATGCACAGAAAATTCTTTATTTTCGTGTGAATGTAACAATACGAATAAAATAAACGTTTCGACCCTTAAATTCGGATCCTTATCAATATAAATTGTAACCAATTAGAACAAAATATAGATTGTAACCAATTAAAACAAAATTACCAAAAAACCATAAATGCTACAGATAAAATCATTATCAAAATCGTTATTCACCTGGAAAATGGACGTTTAAAGTAAAGTTATTGATTCTCAATTACACGTTGCAATTAACACGAACAAGATTATCAAAAATCATAAACGCTACAGATAAAATTTATATTATGCATTGTCATTTTCTTGAACATTTAAAATGGACATTTAAAATAAAATTGTTATTTTTATATAGTTCTCTGTTATACATTGTAACCAATTTAGATAAAATTATAAAAAAACCATAAATGCAATACGTAAAGTTATTATATACCGTCATTTATCTGGAAAATGGACATGTTAAGTAAAATTGTTAATTTTCTATTACACGTTTTTATTAAAACGTGTAATAAAATATAAAATTATCACAAAAGATTATAAATGTTACAGATAAAATCTATATTCTCTAATGTTATTCACCTGGAAAATGGATATCTCAACTGAAGTTGTTACCATTAGTTCTCTATACGATATAATACAAACAAAATTATCAAAAAGCTATAAATGCTGCAAATAAAATCTAATTATATACCGTTATTCGCCTGGAAAATGGATATTTTAACTAAGAATAACTAAAATTGTTATTCTTAGTTTTCTATTACACTATAAGTTATAATTAATACGAACAAAATTATCAAAAAATCAGAAATACTAGGATTAAATTAATGCTGCAAGGGTTGTGTTTTGTTCTCAAATTTGTTTTCTCCATTAATCGGGTCAAATATCTTATAACTATTTTTAGAGAAGAAATCTCTCTCAGAGATAAGTGTAAAATCTCTTTAACTCTTTAAGTACTCTCTTTTCAATTCTCGGCTTTAATTCCAATAAACATTATTAAAACGCCTATATTGCGCGTAAAAATAGAGATACAATTTGTAATAGCAAACTCCTGGAATTCGCTTTAGACGATCTATAACTTGCAACTGAAGAAAATGGAATTCTGTTTCTAATTTTATCTGCGATGTGTAATACAGAAAACATTTGAAAAATTGAAAACATTAAAAAAATACGACACATAAATTATAAATTATACTATAGATTTTATTACTGATTATAAATAGATTTATTAATTATAAATAGACCATGATAAAGAATTAAAGAGTAAAGCTAAATTAAATGTTCGGTACACTTAACCAAAATCAACAAAATTTACAGTCTTCGTGTAACAAGCAGAGCTAAAGCGCTACGTTTTACATCCTTGTATTACTCACTGCGGCATTTGCATGCGTTACTTAGACTCTTATTTAGCATTACTCCCACGTCCACGCAAATGCACCTATGCACCGGATCCGGCGTGTGTGAGGGCGCAATTCACTCGTATGTGCCTCGCAACCGCGTGCTCGGGCTCGAAGGCGCGCGTGTGCGGGTCTACGCGTGTAGGTGCGTGCCCGCGTTTCAGACGTGCGTGGAGAGTGGAGTATTAGTGCGTGTGCCGCGCGCGAGAAGGGCGAGGGTGTCTCGGGTAGGGGAAACTAAACGCGTGTCTTCGGTTTTGGTTTTAGTTTCGTGGCAGTCGTTGCCGACGACGACGCCGACGACGACGACGATAGCACGATCATAACGACGACGACGACGACGACGACGACGACGACGACGTCGATCCTACCGAGCGGTACCGATCTCGCCGACGCGAAAACACGACGCGTCTTTTATCACGCCGGTATCATTTCTCCGATTAAATCGACGTCGCGCGCGCGCGCCTAAGTGAACAAGTGACACCCTCCGTATCTTCGTGAGTACCAGCTGCAAGTGCGGATGAAACTAAATCCGAAAGTACGTGTCTCCAATATCGCTGATTACATCTCTGTGTATTATCCCCCCCCCTCCCCCCCCCCGAGAGATAAAGATTTATTCGAGTCGGAGTACCACACATGTTCCGTTTTCCCTCGTCTGAAACACTCGAATAGAATTTACGCGATTCTATGTGACGCGGGATTTAAATCTCCTTCAATCTATCACGAGTGGTACCGATAAACTGTACGTATCTTTTCTCTCCTCAAGCTGTTTTATAAGTATCCAGTTCTTCGCGAGTGCTATTGTGAAGCTCCAGTTGATAAAACAAATCTTGTCTCTTTGAAAGACTGAAGTGTTAATTATTGGCCAATCCTCTCCTTGGAGAATTTGAAGAAATACTGACTTTATTAATCAAAAGCTTCCCTTTGAAGAACCTGGAGAATTTCTCTTTTAATCTCAATCTCAATTTATTTTCAATTAGTTTAAAAGATTCCATTGAGAATCACTATCAATATACTTATATTTGATAAGGGTGTCCGATTTCAAATAATTTCACATTAAATTCAAGACATCGACAATGAAACAGGATATAGGCGAGAATTACTGACGTTGCTAATAAAGAAGCGTGAAAGTGACGTGCGATAGTGCCACCTGACCGTGTCTCTAAATTAAACCGCGCTGCGTGCAAAAGGAGGACCACCTACCAAGAATAACATCGGGAGAGAAGTATGGGGGACCAGTGGTAAAAAAAGGGCGCACGAAAGGCACGCGCCCGAGACACAGGATCAAAGTTGAAATTCTTCGAGAGGGTGGCGAAGGAGGAAGAGAAGAAGGAGAAGAAGGAAGACCGTATGGTCGGAGGAAGTCAAAGCGGACGAAGAGGACGACGATCAGGTCGAATGCCGTGAGGCGAGAGTTTCGACGGGAAGAAACGAGCGTGCGGAAAGAAGGGGAGAAAAAAAAAACAAAGGAAGCGAGAAAAACGCCGACTGGTTTTGTTAATCAAAAGATTTCGAGACACGCGTTCAGCCTAATAACGAGCGAGGGGAGGAGGAAAGGCGGGCGTGAAAGGACTCGTCGGAGGACCTCCGGTTGTGAATTGTGTCGCTGGCGCCTGTGCTTTTTGTACTCCCGATTGAATAGAGCTGACAAAGAATAAGGGTCCACCTTTGAATAAATGAATGAGTATTATTGAACTACCGTTGAATGTAAATATGTTTGCGGGAGATTGGAAGATTTAAGGAAGAGAAACTTAAAAAAGTTTTTTTCGCGCGAAAATTAAACGTTTGCAGCTTCGAAAGGATACAGAGAAAGTACAGGGAATTTTTATAATTTCAATTATTACATACTTTGAAGTAGGTCACAGCGATAAAAAAAAGTTGTAGGATTCAGACCGTAGCCCGTGTGGTGACTATAAATAACAAAAAGTAATTATTATTTATTATATTTAAATATATAATACCAGTTACTAATATAAGACTATTTAAGTGCAACGTTAAATTAGTTAAAAACAATCGAAACGCGAGGACGTCGAGAATGCCTGGATTTTCCGAATCCTTCGAGTGGTCGCGATCGATCGAGGAAGCGGCGCGATCGAAATTTTTCTCGGATCCACGACTATCTCGTGAGAAAGACTGTCGTTGAATCAACCTTACCCTTATTTGAAAAATAAATTCGATCAATCAAGATCGAATGCAGCTCCTCGTGACGGGAGAGCGGATTCGACGCGTTGAGTGCAGTCATCGTGACACCTGAGCCTCGATACAAGACGATATCGAAATGCGCTGTGCGTCAGGATACGTATTTCTGACGAGTTTGTTGATGGTGCTAAGGACTCGCCGAATGGGCGCGGCTGCGGAGGAGTCGGAATTTCAGAACAAAGGTACGTGCCAAGGATCGAGTCTCCTTATCTCGAAATGTTATCTGTAAAGTTTTCTTTAACACGTCACACATTAAACATCCTTTTAACGATAAATTGGTTTCTGGATTGCGCCAAAAATCGGTACTTGAAATACTCTACAAAATTGTGTCTATTTTTAACCGTCAACCTCCATTTTCGGTACACGACGAAGGTATGCAAGCGCCTTAGCCCTCCTTGTTGCTCGAAACTGTCAGAAGATTGACATCTAATTAACAGGTCAGATCCGTCAGCAAGGCTATTAACGTGGTATTCGCTTGAAGTTCTACGCGCCCTCCAAGTTTACATTTAGCTATATTTACACATTTACTAATTAACTTTGCATTGACATTATGTGGGGGTGAAATGTGATTTTTGATAAATTCCTTTATATATTAAAATTTCCGACTATGCCTTTTTGATATTCTTATATTTTATCTGCTGAGAAAGAATGAGCGAGCGAGCGAGAGAGAGAGAGAGAGAGAGAGAAGCAAAGTAAATAAATCAACATAAAAATTTGTATATTTTAATAAAATAATTCTATACCTACCTATAGCGATTAGTTTGTTATACTAATTAATAATTTGTACTTAAAAAATAAAAAAAGAGAAAAAAATAAATATTGAATACAAAATAAATAATAGCTGTTATTATTTAAAAAATATTAAAAAGAGAGTATCGAATAAGAACCGATATGATTCTGGGTCATTTTGACGAAACTTATGAGGTGTCTTAGCACTTTTTCATCATCGAATCCAACCGGAAGGATTTAAATAAACCCGCAGACCCGCATGCGACCTACTGACGTTTTAGCGTTCGTAAAATTCAATCAAGGCTCAATTTATTATTAAGTTCAATCACTAGCACAAACAATCTTACACGATGCGTTGTTTCCTGTTTATATCATTGTGATACGATATCTCAATTTGCACTGGGAAGGAAGCAGATAAAACATTGTATTCGCTATCGCGCAAAAAATGTCATATATAAATAATTTAATTAATCTTGTCGCGAGGAAGAATCTAGTGAGTGCGGTAATAGCTATGACACGACGGATAAGTAGACAAAAATTGGAACTGCTGTCTGAAATAGACGTCGCCAGTTTAATTTGGCGAGACTGTCGACGTTCGCTAGTATGCCAGAATAATTACGTTATTAGTCTCTGAGTCGCATATACTCTCGGAAAATCGCGACGTAAAAAAAACATTACGCATAATCCGGAAGAGTCCATCTCGGTAGAACGTGTTGTGAGTGAGATTAAATTTGTGGATTTTGTGATTACGACGCAATCAATAACATTCGTCGGTTTAGGTAATTCTTGTAGTTGTGTTTAATAATTATATAATATATTTTTTTCTCATATTTGATTCACGTATTCAAGAATAATCTAATTATAAATTAGAGAACCTGCATTATAGGTTCAGGGGAAAAATTTAAACATTAAATTATTTAATTTAACAGACTATAATTAACCGTTTACGTAAGAAACTATTATATTTATCCTACGAGTTTTTTATTTTTATGCTTTTGTTTTATCTACAAATAGTAAAAATTGGATTAAATTGATAAATTTTAATGGTAAAGGAATAAAAAATAATACTTTCACACACACACACACACACACACACACACACACACACACACACA
>NW_017305873.1:1647351-1657158 GCF_001594115.1 Trachymyrmex septentrionalis | reverse complement strand
CACACACACACACACACACACACACACACACACACACACACACACACACACATTTTATATGTCTCCGACTATCATAGAGATTATAATTCTTTTCAACTCTCTATGATAATCGGAGACGATAAAATTTTGATGTCTTAAAAACCTCACGAATAAAAAGTTAAAAGAACTTTTTTAAATCTTTTATATCTTTCAATCTCTTTAAAGATAGCGATACAAACTTTAGACACAAAAATCTTTGTAACAATAAATATTTATAAAACACATAAAGAAATGAAAAAAAAAAAAAAACTTTTTCATTTCTTTTTATTCTTTTATCCTCTTAAATTCACAATTTATTTTAATACAGATTACTTAAATAATAATTTAGCGATTTATTTTACTCAAAAGATAAACAAAATCATTTATTAATTGAATATTATTTGTAAGAAAAGA
Organism: Trachymyrmex septentrionalis; assembly: GCF_001594115.1. NCBI lineage: Eukaryota > Metazoa > Arthropoda > Insecta > Hymenoptera > Formicidae > Trachymyrmex > Trachymyrmex septentrionalis. The sequence goes on along the minus strand of NW_017305873.1, from coordinate 1,656,726 downwards.
CAGGAATCACTTACAATTTATCATCATTTTAAATCTTCTTTTTTCTTAAATATTCCATCGACTAGATTTTCAATAATAATATAATAACGAAATATATTCAATAATAATAAAATATAGATGATAACAATTTTTTTATCCTTAATACAAATTGCGGTTTAAAAATTTTAATCATTAATTTCAAAAATTTAATATAGAAAAACGTGTAAGACTCTTCTGAAACTAATGAATTCGATATAAGTTCAAGGTATCACAAATAAAGTATAACATTAGAAAATTTAGATATTTTAACCATCGACTGCAGATATGGATTTTTTAATTAATTAAACGCGCGAAAAGAATATCAAGGAAAAATTCAAATAATAAAGAATAATAACGACTGACGGTAATAATCTCCTAACTCTAATTGCATGAAGATATACTAATGCAAGGGGAAAAGTACCAAACCGCAGCGTGTTAAAACAAATAAGCGGAACAATGCTAGAGCAACCGCATTGCGACCGTTAAGATAAAATAACCGCGATTTATCTACTCGTGAAAAACAGTTGATCGAAAGGAAATGCCATAAGCGCGAATTGGCGAATGGATTTTTTCGTTGATGATTCCTCTTACTGGTGATCTTTCTAACTAATGGAAATTAAGTGCTATTACTAGAGAGAATAAAAAAAAAGATAACGATTCCTCTCGAATCTCACGTAAGAATGCGAGAACTTGCATTTCGATTTTGCGTCGAAAGAATTCGCGCGATTTATTTTCAGCATGTGGAAAGAAACCTTTGGCTCTATCACTGAAGTGTGATTATTTATATACAATATACAACTAAAGGAATCATTGTAAATTGTGAATTAACGTTGCCAACAAACATGACGTATTCATAAATTTTGAAATGTAGTAGCAACAGCGAGAGACATGAAAATGTATCATTCCACCAAATATATTATTGAGAACGTAACTAAATATATAACAGAAATACATGTGAATGTCTAAACTCGATGATAAAGCTTGATAGTTTTATAATATTGGTCATTTGATCGTTTAGTCATTTACTTACATGAAAAAATGATGAAATCTCATCATTTATCATTATTCTCATGTAGGTATCGCAGATACCCGAAGAAGTTTTACATGTTTGTCTAACAGTAAAAGTCATGCGGAACGGCCTGTTGCGAAAGCAACACTTTCGGCAGAATGAAAACACATAAACCACTGCAATGTGCTTTTCGTGCTCAGATCATCCTTGCATCGTCACATCTCAATAACTCTCTCGATACAATGCATGCTAATCTCCTGATATGAGTCCAATTTACATCTTATCTATAATATATGCATGAAAGATGAACGAGCATTTTACATGAAAGAAAGATCAGGTAAAATGATATTAAAATTTGCTCCAAAGAAAAAATATTCTAAAAAACACAAGAATAAAAAATATAACATTTCTATCTCTCCCTTATTCTCTAAAACTTTTAAATCTCACTCTTAAAATTGAAAATTAACTTTTTTTCAAGATTGGTCAATTTTCGCTCTTTAGAGTCAGAGTCCACTTCAAAGAATTTAGAAAGTATATTTTTTCTTGTTATTTAACTTCGTAACTTTGTTATGTTGTGCATTGCAATAAAGCTTAAAGATTTATCTTGTATTGTTTTACAATTAATTAAAATATCAAAATTAATAACTAATTAGTACAAAACAAGATGAATAAGTTTAATTTTACGAAATTTTAAATATAAATTTTACACCTCCCACGTGCTGATAAATGCATTTAATTAGTGCGCATTACTAACTTATTGCGAACATCAGAAATGATAAAGTAGAATAAAATAATTCCTCATTAAGTAGAAACGTACTTTCGCACACATTCCACAGCGATATTCGCGATAATTATACGTTATTTTCTAATTGAAAGAGTAATTAGCATAATCAGCGTAAATTACGTTTTACAAATATTTTACAGTATGATACACCGCTATTCCATTATATTACTTATAGTCGCTCAGTCTTTATTGATTCGAGTAATCGTTGATTCATCAAACAAGATCCGTATTATAATTAATTGCAGCGCATTTTGACATTTGTCCAACCGCACTGATCCTAAACCCGCTGTTGTGCGTGACACATGTCGCCAGCGTCGCGGACGAGTATGTGGCTGATTATATGCATGAAAATTATATAGAAGATAGAGATTATATACAGATACATCAAATATGCACAATATCATTGAAATAATTATAATAATACCTTAAATCTATTATTTGTTAATATCCAACTATCGAAATAATTAGCAATTTCATGTTGAGCACGACGGATTATTTCTTGTATATATATATATATATATATAACTGGAATTACGAGAGGATTTTTATTTTTAAACTGATACAGTTATAAATCTACAAGATTTGAACGATTAATTCTATGAAATTATTCATGAATTTAGTTATAATGAAATGCTAAAGTGTTATACGTGTGTATTTTGTGAAAGATAAAATCACATTTTAATCGTGAAACATTACGTCGTCAATGTTTAAACTCAAGGGTCAAATGATAAAATGGCAAGGTGAAACATAGAGAAAGGGTTGCTTTGAAAGCGGAACAGGTTTGACTAATGTAACGAGGAAACCACGCGGGATACGTGGGTCAGAGCATTGGTGAAATTATCATACAAAGTGGTCAAAGCTATCTCGATGTATTCTCCTTTTCCATCCCTCGGGCGACCCTTGGGATGAACAGCTCGCAGGGTGGTCGAACAAGGAATAGAAGGTGATCGACCGAGAATATCGACATAATTGTTGGGTTGCGTGTGGCTCGTTATTTGGAAATAGATCCGGATAATTTAGGTAGGTGGCCACATGTTCTTCGTAAATAATTACTGAACATCGAGATGAGATATATTACCTATTTCTCAAACAAGAATTCCTAGTAATTTCGGCCTTCATAACTCTTCAGATTTAAATTCGATATATTAAGCTTTCACATCGATTAATATTACTACTATTAATCATTTTATATTTTGAATGGAATTTTCATTTTTATATGTGTAAAGTTTGCCTCCAATTTATCATACAATTTTCATATATAATAACAAAGTTAATATATATCAATATTATTTTTAAAATTATTTATTAGTAATAAGAAAATTATTAGTAATAAAAAGTTATTAGTAATATTATTACTAGTAATAGTTCATGAATTGAATCACTTATGTGCCATTTTTCACTTAAATCTTTTATTTTAAATATCTATTCTTATATAAATAACGAAGAATCAAGTTTTTATGTAAATTTCACGCTTTTTCGTACGTTATTTTTTTTTTAGAATTAATGATCTTTTTTTATGAGATAAAAAAATTTCATTGCATAATAAACATGACCGCGAATTCGATTCGCGGGTAGATGTACGATCGAGTAAAAGGAAGGGCAAGGAAAGAGGCCAGGCTACGACCCGCACGGAAATAGACGCGAGTCGCCGGAAACGCGATTTCCTAACGAACACACGATACAAAAATAGCGAAGTTATCCCTCTCTCAGTCGACTATTATTTACATAACCACTCGATGCGCGAGCATCTTTTTTCCGATCTAAAGATTGGTTCTTCTGGAAGAAAAAAAAAAGGGAGAAGATATCTCTATTTAAAATAAAAAAAAAAAAGAAAAAGAACAAGAGGAACGTGTGCAGCGATCCACTTCGGGGTCCGTGAACTGTATGTTCATTTTTTCCTCGCGTGGAAGACAGGTGGATGCAGTAACGGAGTGGCCAACCGCTTAAAAACAACAGATCTACTCTTTTTAATCACAAGCTCTTATGTTTTTTTTCGTGAGATTGAAATGGAAGAAATACATACTGATAAAGAGAGGAATAAAAGAGAGAATGATTGTTTTTGTTTCAAAGAGGATGCGAAGCAAAGATAAAATAATAATAAAAACAATAAATTGTGTCATAAAGATTTTTCATTTAGTTTATTATTTCAAGATATAGATTGTTGTGCATGTGAAGTGATGTTTTTAAAAATAAAAATCATAGGCAAAACAAGTGTTAAAAATTTTCCCAATTATTGCTTGCAATTCCTTGCACATGCATCGAATGCATAAAAAAAAGAATGTGATAAAAGGTATATATGTAACATTTTTCAAATCTTTTCAAGTTATATAATATAATTCAAGTTATATATATATAAAATGATGTAATAATCTAAAGTTTCAAGATTCCGTCTTGAACGCCTCAACAGGTGCAAATGCGCCGCTGAGTGTATGGCAAGAATGCCTAACCGTCAATGTAAAACTCGACAGGGCGGTTAGTCGCAACCCTCTCATCGGGTTCTTAAAGGCTCGTTGAGAGCGATGAAACATGTAGCGGCGTACTAATGAAGCAGTTCCTCGCGAGCGACACTGTCGTTTATACGCTCGCGTAGCCACGTGCATGATGTTATGCACAGAAGAGATGCATCCGCTTTGCTAAACTCGGTCCAGTTTTACAGGAATAAGTAATGACATGAAAATTTATGTTACTTTTAACATAAATAAGCGAAGAAAGTCAAAGCGGATCTTGGTTCTTAATATTTTTGAGTGCATCTTACAATTTCCAGTTTAAGTAAATTATCTCACTGATTATTTATTAGGCTTGAAACAGTTTTAAAGTGAAGCTGCATTGAGAAAAATGTCTGGTTGAAAATGGACAAACCAGGGATTCTGATTATATCAATCAGAATTCCGATTATCTCAACTAGAATTTTAATAAATTTAACCAGAAAATTTTCCAGTAGATTTAACAAAAAGATTTCTGGTTAAATCTACTAAAATTCTAGTTGAGATAACCGGAATTCTGATTGATTATTGATATAATCAGAATATAATCATCTTCTGCTTTGCCCATTTTCAATCAAATCATTTTTTCAGTTTGGAGTAAAATTACAAATTAAATTGACAAGCAATTTAATAATATTGATGCTAATGAGTTCAAAGCGAATATGACTTTCTTCGCTTATTTGTGTTGGATATTCCATAAATTTTTTTACTATTGTTCATGTAATTTTTGTTCCTTATCTTTCTCTTCTATATCTTCTATAGGATAATTTGTACTTGAAGAATCTTTTCATTCACGTATGTTCAACGTATTGTCATCGTAATACTGCACCACAAGTCTATTGAGTTCTGTCAAAGACCAAAAAAAATGGGAACTCGATAAAATACCCAACGAGAGACGTCTCGAGATGTATGTTCACAATGGAAGAGTTATCAATGGCATACCGCAATGTGCATTAACAGCAGCGCGCCTCGTGCACGTGCGACGACGGCTGTCCGGCCGGCCGTCGGCTTACGTTATATCGTTTCTATTTTCTGCACTGCTACTTCATAACGGTGTGGCGAATCTAAGTTTAAATCCCGCGCTGAGGGCCGCGTAAAATCATGGACAATGGTACATCGAACTGATGTCCACTGTCGCGGTTGCAATTGTGCGATGAACTAGCAGAGCTGCGAGGGAAACGATTGTGTTATGTGAAGAAGCCTGAAGACAACAGACCAAGAGTATTCTCAGTCGTATCTAAATCTTAATTTGTTTTTACTCCGAAATGTATCAATTTAAAAATTCCAAAATTCTTGCAATTAAATTCAACTAAATATCTTGCAATTAATAATTAGAAAAATTCGTGTATATTAAATAATATTTAGATATTACATATATAGATTGCGTATATAAAATTTAATAATAAATACGCTCATACTTGTAAAATATGTAGAATTTAACTTTTTTTTTATTTAAAAACGAACATGAACTAGAAATTATGAACTAGAATTTCAAAACAATATTAGGATAGTATTTTCCTTCGATTTTTGCTAACGTTTGTGCTATATAATTTATAATAACAAAACTCAATCAACGGGCGAAGTAAGAGTCAACCACATTTTTTAATTTTTACATAAAATTATATATTATATTAAACGCGATGAAACATCACGCCAAAAAATAAGACTATAAACTAATACATTACAAGTTACTATATAATTTATATAGTTGTTAATTCATGTAGTCTTCTGACAGCCGTTCGAGGATTTAATCGCATAAAACATATGATTCATATATCATGAGAAGATTTGTATCTCGACTTTTTAAATAGGTCGATGTATGATGGTTATTGATCATATTATAATTTTGAACGAACAGAGTATTTCCTTCCAACCTTCTACTTTCTAAATCTCTTGGTTCTAAATCTCTTGGATTTCGTAGACTCAAGTGCTAAAATTGTGATAAAAGTTTAGAATAAGAAGAAAAATATCGCAGATGTAAAAAATATGCAATTTTTCCTCTTTCAGTGCCCGTGAGATTAGTCTGGGCCACTGAAGGCGATGATGTGGAACTGCCATGCGACATCACACCACCAATGCCGGAGGATTCGGTTAACATGGTTCTCTGGTTCAAGGACAATGCTGGAATACCGCTCTACAGGCAAGTTTTGCATTTTAAAAATAATCCTACCCCGATCCGACTATTTTTACGTGGCGCTAAAGCCACGAAGCTAGGACATCAACCTATCTGAGTTTAACTCTGCGAAAGATGTCGCCATTAATTTCACGAATCATAACCAAGCTACGAATCACGCTACAAAAATTAGAAGAAAGAGACGTAGAGATCTGTGGAAAGCTTACGTTCAACAAATTTATAAGCGGATCAGAATACATTTTTTTAAAACGTAGCAAAACCGACATTTTTCTTTTCTCTGAGTGTGCGGTCTAAAAGCTTAAAAATATTCTTGCTGCTATCAATTTCCTGTTTTCTAAGAACCCACGAGAACGGATTCACGTGGCTGACTTTCTGCCGAATGCCGGCTAGCTCCGCGTTATTGGGGGATGGGATGCCATTGTTCTGAAGCCGCATCTCGAAATATCCCGGCACTAGGCTAGGCCTGAGCATGAACTCTCATTATGGACACCTCCGACATGCTCTGCTCGCGATATATAAATATCACGGCTCATTAACTGTCTATGCAACTAAGCGCAGCCTATATTTCAATGCTGAAAATTGTTTTTAGGTGTGTGTGTATATATATATATATATTGTTAATATATATAATTAGATGAAAATTTTATATTAAAAACGACTAACTATTAGTCTTAATGACATATTTAAAATAATTAGAATCACCAAATTTAAAACTCTTATATCTTGTAAATATTAATATAAAATTTTTGTAAGATATTAATATGTTTTATATATAATTATGATACGAATTTGGACCGATGAGAATAAATTAAATTAAATTAAAGGAATCCTATATTCGGTCAAAGCAATATAATTCTTAAATGTTTCCATATGAATACGTATCTAATTCTGTAAACTGTATGTCGGTCTTTTTTGGTCTTGAAACGAAATCATGAATCAGAGTAGTTATATCATTTGTTAAATTGATGAGTAATTTAATAATTTTTAATGCTAAATAAGCATCTTTATAATTTATAAAAATATTAATAATGTAAAGTTAATGAGAATTGTAAATTTACATAAAATATTGTTTAATATATTGTATATAATATGTATACACATAAATATATACATACAATATATGTTAATACATTCGTATTTGTTTAATATTAATTTTTAATACATTAAAAATGAAATAAATCGAGGTATGCAATTTTTAAGGAATGTTTCAAAAATCATCATTTGCCATCGTGGCATATCTACTTTATTCAAAGATTCATCGCGTGCACGATTATAGAAATGGATGCGTTACGTATTGGTGCGTACACGAGGAAATTCAAGTTAAGCTAGATCAGGACTGTATAAATAATTCGACCGAATTTCCACGATCGGAAGTGTAGGATGATGGAATTTCATAACACGACTCAGAGATTCAGGAATAGCAGTCGATCGAAGACCCTTTTCAACTGACATAGGCATTAAACAGAGCACGAGGCGTCGCTTATTTACGAAAATGGTTTCTGGAATTATAAAGTAAAATATTTCCTCATTAACTACCATCGTTCGTCTATGAAAAATAAATGGAACCATGTGTAAAAGTCGTGTGTGTTTGAAAGAATTTTTATTATCTATGAATTTTTATTACTTTATTATGGTTTATGTTTCAAATTTTCGCATTGCATTTGGTTTGATAAAAAATTAAAGTGTAATATTAAACATTATGTAAATACACGAGTTGCTTTAGTCTTATTATATATATCATTTTTTTAATAAGATATATATTTTTTCCATACAGATTTTGCGAAAAAAAAATAAAGAAGAAATGTTACCAAAGTACAATAATTATAAAAAGTTGTCATTATAAAATAAAAAATAAATTATGAAAAAGTGAGCAACATTAATATCACGTTTTTATTAAATGTAAATATCTCACTTTCTCGGTGAAAGTTTAAGTATAAATCTTGTAGAAATTCTCGAGAAAATACAGTTAAAAGTGAAATACGAAAGTGTATCGTATAATGTGGACGATGAAGGAAACTGTCAGCGAGTGGTTATCAGAAACATGATGGTTATAAGGTTCACAAAAGAGCATACAATTCCGGGTAATATCAAAGAACTTTCATAGAAGAAATACAACAAACCAAAGGGAAATCGTAGAGCATCAAAGGAAAGCAAGCGAATTGCGAGGATGAAACGTAAAGCAGTCTCTAGTTATTTGTGCCTTCTGCTGGTGAAGCGTTTCTCATAGACTTTCGCGGATTCGCGCTTCTGATAGTCGCTGAAATGGTCGCGGAAATGGTAGAAAAAAGAGAAAAAAAAATAAATCATGCCAAGTCGGAAGGAATTTGCGTTGCGGTGCCTCGAATCCGACAACGAAATGTTTTTTTTATCGTAAATATATTCATACCTTTTATTTCAATTACGAAAACAAACCAGATTGAGTTCAGCAAAGCTAGAACTTGCGCGAGTTTGACATCTGCAACTGAGATTTGATGATTTGATGCAACAAAGATATTACGTTTGTAAGCAAATTATCAGTATACTAATTAAGCTCTTTGCTACAATGAAAATTACTACAATAAAAATGTAACAAGTTTTCTCTATTATAATAGCAAAAATACGCATCTTTAGATATCTTTAGATATGTTTTGTTAAAAATTTTGATCTATAATATATATTGGACTGATTTTCTATAATCGCTAATTTTATTCAGCTGTACACCTTTGCTAATTTAATATAAAAAATGGCTGTGTTACGGCTGTAGATTTGTTGAATCAGTGAAGTTTTTAGTTGTTTTAACAAATCTTTTTTTCCGTGTATATAAAATAAGGATAATTTTTTACTATTGAAGTTATTTTTATCGCATAAACGTGGATCAATTTAATCTTTTCAATAGTTTCATGATAACGTTAAATTATGACTTGATCGATTAAACGCGCGTGATTTAAGAAATCAGTTTACCAGCTGT
>NW_017305873.1:1646072-1647251 GCF_001594115.1 Trachymyrmex septentrionalis | reverse complement strand
TGATAACGTTAAATTATGACTTGATCGATTAAACGCGCGTGATTTAAGCAAGAAATCAGTTTACCAGCTGCTTTTTGCGTTTTACATCTCAGAATTCCTCGTAATGGAGGACATTTCGTGCATTCGAAGAACCGTCATATTCTCGTTTCGATGGATAGAAGATGGCTCAATTTCACGGCACATAATCTAGGTTACACAAGATGGAACTTTCCGTCCTGCGTCGCTTCCGACTTTGACGGCGTATTTGGCGAAAATCGTCGTCAATCGCATATCAACAACGGATCGCGCAGACGTGCGGTAAACAGCTTCAGCTGATATCTCTTTTTCCGTTGTCAGTTTTTCCACCGCCTGGCCGGAACGATTTCCTGTTACCGTTATTGCGCAATAGTCAGCTCTCTAAAGCTAAGAGGATCTAAATCCGCGAGTGGCGAGTCTGCCAACTGTCCTTTTTTTCGGCCACAAATAGATGACGTGCGATGCACGCGAATTTAACCACTAAGAGCCAATTGGCGAAAGCGCGATGTTTACCGAGTTTCCGCACCGGAAATGCTTAAGATCGCGATAGAGAAGCTTAGCCTAGAAAATTCCTCTTGAATGAATTGATGGCGCCTCGACTTGAAAGAGACATTCCTTAAATAACGGTGCTCAAGTAAATATTTTTATCTTAAAAAAATAAAAATAAATCCTCCTGATTACTGAGAGAAACATCTCAAAGAGGACATACATTTAACAGTATATTTCTCTTTGCGTTCTTTAAATTTTTAGATTATATAGTATTTAAAAAATAGTAGTATTGGATACATATACAATAGGTTTTCGATGCATTAGAGAAGATAGCATTTTCCTGATCTCCGATGTAATGTTATTTCGTCCGCATGCTTGGTCGCCAGAATCTCGTTTGTAATAATAGGATACATCGCATGTAGGTGAGATTGAGACTTGGAGAGGATATGTGATGCGCCTCTATTTCATATATCCCTTTATATGACAATGCTCAATATTTTTATTCCGTGAAATCGTTCGCATTTGTTTACTAAAGCGAGTTGTTTACTCACGTATTCGTTCGTGCTCGTTCGTTTGCTCTAATTTGAAAAAAAAAATAAATTACTTGTTTAAACAATAATTCGAATTAATCAAAATATAATCTAGTTAATTATTATTTTTATAATATTACATTAT
>NW_017305873.1:1636721-1646016 GCF_001594115.1 Trachymyrmex septentrionalis | reverse complement strand
ACTTTATTTTAATGTAATATAATAATATAATATAATATAATATTTTGATATTATATTATGCACTATATATATTTGAAAGAGATATATTGAATGTTCCTCTCTGCAGTTTGGACGCGAGAAACGGTAGCTTGATTAGCGCCATCCACTGGGCGGTCAGCGATGACCTCGGAAGACGAACATATTTCCAGGTTGGCGATGGTCATCGAGCGAAATTAAAAGTCACCAAAGTGACGTTGAAAGACCAGGGGGTCTTCAGGTGTAGAGTGGACTTTGTGGACTCTCCGACGCGAAACTTTCGCGTGAACTTGACTCTAGTTGGTAACTATCGCGTTTCAAAAGTTACAAGAGAGCGATGAAACATTCGTTACACCATCGCGTTTGACTCTTTTAGAACAGCCAAGTAAGCCTGTGATATATGATGCCCAAGGACGAGAGGTGACGGGGGTGGGCGGCCCCTTTCTCGAGGGTTACAATCTTGCTTTGATATGTCAAGTGGCAGGAGGTAAAGTCTCATCTTCTTAAGTTTTATAACGTATACTTGTGCATTAATATTTTCTGTCATTATTCAATACACGTAAAAGTTATCATTGCTATTAAATTGGTCGCGTTTAACAGAAAAAACTTGTAATTGTTGTAAAATTCGTTGAGGATGTTCTGGCTATATTTAACAAAAAGTATCAGCCAAAAAATCAAAAAACAGTTAACTTTATACAATTGTAAACATACCCCAGGCTAATAAAAAATTGCGGAATGGAAAATTTTCAAAATTGGAAATTTTTTCTTAAAATATATTTGTATTTTTGAATAAATAATTTTAAGTCTTTAATTCCTCGCTAGATTTAAATCTATAAACCAACCACGAATGACTGCATTCAGGAAAATATTTATTTTGCAACGCGCTTATTGATTTTGTAAAGCACTTATTGAACGCTGACTTTTGCTGAATGTGGCTATTATATCAGCTTGCAAGTAATATTCGTACAAATCGTATTGAGAGTCGATTGATAAAAAAACCATGTGTGTGATTGATTCACAGGTAAACCTAAGCCCTCGGTGACATGGTGGAAGGATGGTGAGCTCCTGGATGGCGTAGTCGATACTTCATCTATCGGCTCGTCGAGCAGATTTACAGAGAATCACTTGTTCATCGACACAGTCACTAGATCACTGTGGGGAGCAAAACTCGAATGCAGGGCTCAATCCGGACCAATGGAGAAACCTATCATTCGCGAAGTGCCTCTTGACATATATCGTAAGTATCGCATCTTATTTAAAGCGGAATTTAGATATTTCGACGGTTAGATAATTTTGAAGATAATTAAAATTAATCTCAGGAAAATTTTGAAAGACAACACGTGATTATATTTTCAAGCTGATTTCTAATTATGATTCTGATTATACGAGCTCGTAAATCTTTTGACGATCATGCTCTAGGATTTCGACTCGAGGATCTTCCGACGTTTTTTCAAACTTTTTTCATGTTCAAGCGATGAAATGCAAAGAGTGACATTACTAGGAAATGGATCATAAATGCCGCGTTAACGTGACATCTGCTTAAAATAAAATCGAAGAAATACACACATACACATGAACGCACACGCCAAGGCCGTTCACTAAATCCTAAGCACGTGCTAAAAGGCAGTCTCAAGCGGCGCGTGTTAAAGGGCACTCTTGGCACGTTTTATTCGATCGACACGTTGCGCTTCCGTTCCTACGCCTTCCTCTCGTATTTATTTTTAGGTCGAACTAAACAGGAAAATCGTAACACTTTGCATCTACAAGAGGCACAGGGAAAACACTTGTTGCAATCTCTTCGGAGAAGGATGGCGTTCGAATCTAAACACCGTGCTTACATTTGAAGATGTTATAAAAACAGCAAATTATAGTTTAAATAGAGATAAATTATTTCTTGCCATTTTCAATTATTCAATGAAACTTAAATGGAGAAATTATTTAATATATTACGCATTTTTCAATTAAATAGATGCAATTTTCCATTTAATTACCCTTTTTTTTCTTGATTTCACCCTTTCAAGATTCTTTTGCACTCCGAAATATCTCATAGCAAAGAAAACAATTTAAATATAGTTGCGAGCAATTGACCCGCAGCGGAAGCGAAATGAATTCCAACCATTTTGCGTGGATCTCCTTAACTCCTTTGACGGTCGTATTTCGCAGAATTGTCATCCAAAAGTAAAAATATACGGTTCGGATCGGCGGGCATCTGGCCCTCCCTTGTACCGTTATTTTCGTGGCGCAATGCCGACGAGGACCTCGACTCGCTCATAGTTTTTTGCATCCCGCAGGAATCATCCGTCATGCCTACATCCGCAGATGTAAATTTTTGACGGCGAAGTATGTTACTTGTTAGACTTCCACATGCTGCTTGCATTCGTGTCTTCTTATATTAGAAATCTAAAATCGATCAAGAAGACTCAACAAAGATATTAGCACGGAATATCATAGAAATGAGATTTTCAAATAACTTAATTCTTTGCTTCAATATCTCACTTATAACCAGCTTTCTTTTTCCATTGCTTGTAACTTTTTTATTAATTAAGATACACTTGCTTGGTACTGTTAATGTCTGAAATTTTGATTAAAACAAATTTTTTACAATGTTTTCATTTTTACGAAAGTTATAAGCAATCAAATTAGGTTGGATATGTCATATCCAAATATTTCATTCCTATAATGTAGCAGTCAAGGATTAGTATTTTCGCAAAATAAGTGTATTAAAGTACCGTATTCATTCAAAACGGATCTAGTAATAGCGTAATATTTTCACATGAATTTATACAATTTTCCCATTTATGCAAACTGCGCGCCGAGTATTTGTTAATTTTGAAATACAGTCTCAAATTGAGATTGGAGTGGTAATATCACGAATTAAATTGATATATCTACAATTTTTTTCTTAATACAGTCATAATAATGCTAATATTTAACATTTTTATCCGTATAATTTAATATTTTACTATCAACTCCTATAATATTTCAGTTAAACCAGCAATCGTGAAGATTGTTTTGAGCGAGGAACAGATTTTCGCTGGTCGTCCAATCGCTGCCAGATGCGAGACGTGGGGTAGTTCTCCAGCGGCTAGGATCATTTGGAGACTCGGCGAACACGTAATGAGCGATCCCAACGTATCCACTACACAAAGGAGTAACTCGACAGTAAGCAAGGTAGCTTTGGTCCTCGGTAAGGATGACGATGGCAAGGAACTAGTCTGCCGGGCTGAAAATCCAAGATTTCCCGGGGGAGTGCTTGAAGAAATTAAAATACTTCGCATCTCTTGTGAGTCTTCTTGTGATTTTACAATGTTTGTGATTTTCGAATTGCTATAAATTTTATATAATATTATTTATAAAATTTCAGTAAAACAGCAAATGCCATAAACAATATTTTTTAAAGAATCTGTCTGTTATATTTAAATTCTTTATTAAATATTCATTGCGAAATTAACTGTAATAAATAAATACGCAATCTCTTCAATTACAAAAAAAAAAAAAAAACAGATGCTCCAGTAGTTGTCGCTCGTTTGGCTAATGGCTACATCTTGGACACTTTGAGGGAGGGCGACGATCTCAAGTTGGTCTGCGACGTTCAGAGCAATCCGCCACCGACACAAGTGACTTGGTACCACGATGTAAGTAGAAAGAGAAGAAGGGAAAAAAGAGACTCATAATCCAACATGATTGACCGTTACTCAAATCTTTGTTCTTCTAGAATCAACGGCTGGAGCACGACGTAAGTGCCGGAATTCTATTGGCTTCTAACTCGTTGACCCTCCGTGTGCTCGCACTCGCACACGTCGGCGAGTATTCCTGCGTAGCCACGAACGCCGTGGGAGAAACTCACAGCCCGCCGCTTTTTATTCACATGAAATGTGAGTAGTCACTATATTTATTAATATACCGCGCGAGACTTACTTTCGTAAAAACGAACTGTTCTTAGACAGCAATGATCCATTGATAAACTAAATTAGTTACGTCAAGATTGTTTAATTTGATTTAAATATCTGTTTATATAAGTTTGAAAAAATTAATTGATTATTTTAATTAGAATATCGCGATGGAAATATTAAACTATGCTAAAAGAATCTTACAAACTAAAAATAATTAACAATTATATGTAGTATCATATCAATTAATTTTACATATTTATATTAATACATATTATTACATATTTATATTAATGATATAATTAAATAAAATAACACTTAATATTTTTGTGTATGATTTGCGTGCTTTTCTTATGTTTTTGCTAACAATGCCAAACATTTGACAGACGCACCGAGATGCAGAGAAGATAATGAGAGAAGAGAGATCGCCGTTGCTCGACATGAGACGGTATTGCTCAAATGCGAGGTGGAAGCATTACCTGACGACTATGTACGATTTTCATGGACTTACAACGGCACTATTGGCGATGTTCTACCTATGCCAAACTCGAGAGTCGAAAATAAAGGGCTCGTGAGCATGCTAGAATATACCCCTGACACCGAAACCGATTACGGAACGTTGGCTTGCTGGGCGAGCAACGGCATCGGACGGCAAAGAACACCCTGTATATTTAACATCGTACCTACTAGTGAGTTATCAGCTATTAATTACGTCATCTTCTCGCGCCTTTATTAACATTCGTAATGAAAGAAGTTATAGTCTCCGAATAAAAATAAAACTTGAATAATTAAAATGTAAATTTTTATATCTGCAGATTTTAAAAATCTGTTTAATCTTAGATGAGGGTTTATTTTTTTAATTTTACAGCTTTTTCTTGATAGTAAGATTTGTTATAATTTATTATTTCATTATATTTCTTATCTCAAAATAAGACACTGTTTTTTTAGCACTATGATGGCTTTTCCATCCTATAAAAGTTAAAAGAGTTATATCTTCATTGCGACTTAAATGCCAATTTTTTTTTATCGCTCAGAACCACCGCAACCACCACTGGACTGTGCGTTGCACAACGAGACCAGCTCGCTGGAGGTTAATTGCATCCCGGGATCGGACGGCGGGTCGCCGCAACACTTTTTGTTGGAAGTACGGGGGTCTCTCAGGAGTTCTGGGATCGGCCATATCGGACCTCACACCCTTCAAACGCCTCAGAGCGATCAGGGAATGGTCGGGGAATCTCCACCTATATATCAGGACATGAATCCTACTCCGAATTTTCAGCTTCATGATCTTGAACCAGGCTACGATTACACGGTGTATATTTACGCCGTCAACGGACGTGGCATGAGCGAACCCGCTCTTTTGGAACACATTAGGGTCGTCGAACCTATCGGCGGAAAGATGGAGAGGAGCGGGATCTTTTTGGAAGATCTAAAAAAGGCGCTACCGCAAGCGAGCTCCGAAAACATGATCATCGTTATTGCACTGACAGGTACAGGTAAAATCGATGCTCGTGGTTTTTTAAATTTCGCCTAATTTCTTCTAATTATTTTGAAAGCCATGGTAATTTTCCACGAATAAATTTAAATGAAAATAAAAAATCGTTTTTTTTTCCGCGTTCTATGTTTTTGTAAATTATATTAAAAAATTTTATCATTTTTACTTTATATAATATTATAATCAAAAGACACAGTAGTATACATTTTTTTCGCAAATCAGAAAAAAGCTATTTCTGAAAGCAAAAGTTTGTAACAGATTTATGAAGTTTTATATTTTAAATTCCTATTATACACTAATAATTTAATTTATTTTCTTTAATTATATGACCTATTAAAAAATATAGACTAATAAATTTTATATTTACTCTTCTTACATAATGCAACTCTGAATTTAAAGGTGCGATAGCATTGATTCTTATCGGTATTGGAGTAATCATCGGTGTGGTGATCTGCAGAAAAAGATCGAATACTCCTGTTATAGAAGGCCCCGATGATTTTACTACACCGACCTACGTTCCGGCTCAGAGAATTGAACCTAGAATCAGATATTCTAATGAGAATAGACGTTCTCAAAGGGCGAGTCTCTATGTTGAAGAAAATCGAAAGGGTAACTATCATAATAGAAAACAGCAATCTATTTGTATGCTGTCCGAGTTCAAATAATTTCTAAATTATTTAATCTTCTTTCAGAACCAGATCTATTACATCGAGTGGAGCTTGACTTACAAGAATAAATCACGTGATTCTGTACAGTTACTAATAATCAAGACGAAAAGTGCAATGTTAAATAAAATTCCATACACTGAAAAACAGGATTGGCTGTTGCAGCAGCCAATTTTTGGTAGTGTTAGCCTCTTGAAATCCTATATTGCGGATAGGCTAACGCAACCAAAAATTGGCTGCTATTTAAAGCCAATTAAAAATGCTATGCCATATTTTACCATCTAATTTGCTGCAGCATCTTTTTTTTCAGTGTAGAATTGCCCCTCGATATTCGCATAAATTTGTACGTCCCGTATATCGAATTTATATTATGTCATAAAACTGGAAGCATCGTGATTATCGACTATAATGAGTAGCTGTTGGATATGCAAATCGTTTACTTGACTCGAAGGATTAGCGATGGATACTTTTTATGATTAAGTCGAGAAATTTGTCGGTCTTCAACGCGAATCGAGGTGTTACAAAACATTCTATTAGTTATTTATGTTCGCCTTACATAAAACGTAAAAGATTCGCAGTCGAAATTTTTACGTTAGATTGTATAGAGCGTAGAGTTATAATAACATTACAAAATGTACAGCTATTTTTACAGCGTAGGAGACTAAGGCGTACGTATACTTGCAAGTATTAACGTATTAATTGTCAACCTAAAAACGTGATTTTATGTACCTTTGTCTCGCTTAATAGAGACTGCTCCAAAAAAACTTTTGTTAACTTTTAGTCTAAATTTGGATTGTTCGAAATTTTTACAAATTTTAATCGCGCATACTTGACGAATTTTTATTCCAATTATGAACGCGAATTTATTATATAATATGCCATCATACTTTGTGTTTTATTATGTTAATGCAATCGACTTATATTTCAGACTTATACTTTTTTTGAAGCAGTCAGTAATTTATAAATTATTATTAATTATGATTAATTATGATTAATTTGTATAATTTTTGATCAGCGTAGTTTACGCTATTCCATATGTAAATATTGTACTCGTATTAATTGATAAAATTAAAAAAATAATAAACTGCCATGTTGTATTATTAGTGATTAATAAAATTAAAAAAACTATCATAAAAATATTTCCTTTATCCTTCATGAAATAGGAGCGTGAGAGAAAATTTATTGATATTCCAATTATTTTGTGATAAGTAACAATATAATAATCTTTAATTGTTAATAATATATATAGGGTGGCTGGAATGTACGTCCCGAACAGGTAGAGCGGACTAAACTAAGTTGAAAAGTCCTGTACTATTTTACAATGTTCGCAATAATTAATGAGATATTAACGTTTGAAGATAGCCGAATACGCACGTCCGCCCGACCTATTGTTGTCGAAGGTACGGCCCACCGAACGCACGGCACGCGAGCTGCGAGGAGTGGGGAGATGGCCTATCAGGAGTGCTTAGAGGCTCGCTCTACTTCCGAGTTTAGAGGCTCGCCCTACTCCCGAGCTTAGATGCTCGCCCTACTCCCGAGCCTAGAGGCTCGCCCTACTCCCGAGCTTAGAGGCTCGCCCTACTCCCGAGTTTTAGAGGCTCGCCCTACTCCCCGCGCGTCAAGCTATCGATGGTGGATATTCGGCGCTTTAGAAATATAAAATTATATTATCAATAAAATATTCTTTGTAATAATATAATCGTTACTTAAAAGAAGAAGAATAAAAATTGCGTTCTCTTTTAGCACTAGAATAATATTTTTCTGTATTTTTTTACACTACCGCATAGAAGTTCGGATATCCGCATAAATATCATCGAATAATCGTGTAAAAAATTAAGACATAAAACAGCAATTGTATTATTTTTGAAATATGTATTGCATACAAGCGATTCAAAAATAATACAATTGCCGCTTTATGTCTTAATTTTGTACACGATCATTCGATGAAATTTATGCGGATGTCCGAATTTCTATGCGGTAGTGTAAAAAAATGTAGAAAAATATTATTCTAATTCTAAAAGAAAACGCAATTTTTATTCTTCTTCTTTTGAGTAACGATTATGTCATTACAAAGAATATTTTCTTGATAATATAATTTTAAAAATACTCTTATTATTTACTTGAAACGAATAAATATTTACGTAACATTTTTTTGTATGTACATGTGTACGCTTTTGAACAAACTAAACTGAGTTTTTCCAACAGTTCTTGATCATTTTCCCAATTTTCGCAATCAAGATATTATTCTTATTCGGCGCTTATTTCTAAAGCGCCGAATAATTTGTCAATTATTAGCGACAATAAACCTGCTCCAACCTAACTAATGATTTAATTATCATATTTTGCAAACGCGTCTGGTTTTATAATCGATTATATTGCCAAAATACTCTACGATAAATGAATTAGCATTTAATATGTCGTGATTTGACGTGGCAAGTAATTGAATTGCAGAACCGAGTATTTTCCAACGTCCGCAAATTATTGCAATTACATTCATTTCAATATGCAATACATTAACTTTAATCTCGGTTTAATTTACTCTTTATCTTTCTCTAATTCTTAAAATTAGAAAAACATAAAAAGCGAATTAAACCAAGATTAAATAGATTGATTTACATTGATAGAAATGGACATTACAGAGATATGCATATATTGAATCCTAAGTGTCGATAAAGAAACTTCTTGTGCAATTTTCAAGATATGGAAGACATTAACAGACATTGCCTGTTAATTCCAATCATGAGAAAAGGTAGATCTGAAGCGTTATAGTAAAAATACATTAATATATAAAAAGTAAATTAATATTAAAATGCTGCTTCCTATTTGAAAACCAAAGCGTGTCCTACGTTATCATCTATTAGTATAGCAATTGGTACGTCTCCGTGTAATCACGTTTGATAGCGCCACATGTTTAAAGAAGCAATCTACATACTAGTAATCTGTAAAGCAATTATAAAATAATTTATTGTTAAACTTTTTCCACTGTGTCGACATTAATATAATATTAAATTATTTTATAATACGATATTATAGGTACTTTAGAAAAATTTTAACGCAGTATTGACGTCACGATTGCAGCATATCGTGACGATATCGACTTATGCATGTTCGTTTTATATTCGCAACGAGATCGAACACTTTTCCATGAATACCAACAATCCATTAATGAAAACTTCATCAACGTCGGAATAATTATGTCGCTGCACACGACAGCTGTCCCATTTCCGCAA
>NW_017305873.1:1630736-1636621 GCF_001594115.1 Trachymyrmex septentrionalis | reverse complement strand
ATTAATATCGGAAAATCATAGAGAGAGAGAGAGAGAGAGAGAGAGAGAGAGAGAGAGAGAGAGAGAGAGAGACACTTTATAATTCTTCACGAAACGCGATAGAACACTTTTGCTCGCGTGTATTAGACATATAAGATATGTCGGCAAATTGAATTATCTTAATGTTAAAATTTAATTATTATTGGGGCTGTTAATGTAAAGTTATTAAAATAATTGTAAGTTTTATATGCAATAATTATAGCTATATTGACCCATGAGTATAATGTAGTGAAAGGCATTCGTTACTTTCGATTATAAAGGGAGAACAGAACAAATAAATTTTACTACAACGAATAATGATATAAATATTATTTAAAAATAGCGGGGTAATGTTGCCTTCGTCTGAGTACACAATTTGCGAAAAATGTATACAATAAACCTCACAAATGTGAGAGCCGAATTAAAAAATATATGACCCCCCCATCAATCTAAAAGTATCACGTAATTAAAACTAAATATACACTGTTAAATTCATAATGTTCAAAGTATACCTAATTTTATTTTCATTTCTATAGATCGCCACTGTTTCTACCCAACATATTATTAATTTTACTAAAACAATAAAGTTAAAAAATTTAATTGAAGAAAATATATTAAATTTAATTTAAATTTAGTTTATTATTTACTAAATATATACGTTAATAAACGATGTTTACTCTAAAGCTAACCGCAGAAATGGATTAATTTACATTTTGACATACAGAGAAGTTAAAAATAACAAAATGTTATTTATCTCAAGGATTAGATTACCATTGCCCCTTTAACATTTAACAGCGTATAAAAAATATTATATTTTTATAAATTTAGTTAACGCGAGCACAAGTATGTATGTATTGTTTGTGTATGTAGAAATGAATGATCGGTATTATTCCGAAATCGTTACATTATCATCATGTTTATATGACACTTAAATGGCGCAATCGACGATACGAGTCGGGAAACGAGTAACTATAAATGCTGCTATAAATGCACGCGTGTAATGAAGATGCAGCCGACGTGCACCATACGTTGAATGCAATTGCGCATTACGCAACGTAGCGCAAAGCGCGACGGGACCGGGGCAGATAATTAGATTATACTTTGCAGTGCGCGTTGGGACCGAACATTATCGTTATCGTCATGGGAGATGACGGCTGGTGTACGTCGCGAATAATCCCTGTTATTTTCAGTACCGTCGGCAATTCGTCCGACGTTATACTGAGTACTTGTAAAATTAAAATCCCTGCTGTTACGTTAAGAGCACTTGACGTTATCATATAAGTAGAGATACAGCAAAACATATGAGGAGAAAAGATATTTTTGGCGGGATAAAAAGAGAAAATAACTCTCTTCACATTGATTTATTGCACGAATATCTGCGAAAAAGAAAACAAAGAGTTGAGATAAATAAAAAAGACCACTGTTAATATTAAGGAGCCTTTGTGAGATAATGAAGAAAATTCTATACGTCTACGGGAAGAATGCTGAAGTATCTTCAAATTTAACTAAATATAAATGTGAAAATAATTTTATTGATTTATCAAAATAATTATTTAGAATGCTTAAATTGGTTGCTAGAATGTCAAAATTTTTTGCAGCATTGCTCATCATGTTTGAGTTTCTTACATAATTATTTTGATAATTATTTTCACGCCTATATCTAATTAAATTATTAGATATAGGCGTTACTTCAACAAAATTGTTCTTACCGTGTATGCATGTGAGATTTTATAACGTACAGTATTAAATTCTGTTTAGACTTAGAAAACTATAATTTGGCATATAAATAAAGATACAATAACTTTTACAGTTAAATAAAAATGCTAAATCATGCACTTGATATTATTTTATCTTAAAATTATCGATGTAGAAACGACAGAGATTGAGAGACTGTTAGACTTTCCAGACATATTACAAGTTAAATCTTGACTAATTTTAACAGTACCCCGTTTAACACGATGTTTACACAAACTGTCTAATTGTCGTCATGTTTCAGTCAACAGATCCTTGTTTAACAAACAAATTTATTTGATGGACGAGTAAGAGAGATGCTTGAGTAAAGTGAAAGTTTGCATAACAATTTTATTTGAATAATCTGCCAAGTATAATATATACAAGGCTGGGTCGAGACGGATAAGCGGCTTTGAGTGTTGTTGGACAAAATCGCACGCAAGTAACACGAATTGTCGGAAGATTCGGAAGGGAAAATAGTGGATTCTTTTCTCGATGCTATTCAACCATCGTCTTCTTTCTCAAGAGATTGAACAGGAGTGTTGAATCGCGCCGAATGTCTGGGCAAAGGAAGCGAAGCGCCGCGGGGATTCGCAAATTCACCGTGAAATCTTCCGCAAACGGAAGTAAGGTAACTCATTTCCGTTTCATCGGGACTTTCTGTGAACCATTAAAAGAGCTCGTCTTGGGTGGAAAGAGGACGCGAGGGGTCAAACCGAAAAGCGAGCAAAGAAACCGACGGATTAATTAACGTAACGTAATTACGGCGCGCATTGTGCAGCACGTCGCAACGCTTCGGGGTTGCGGATGAAAGGATCAGAAAACTTCAACCCTTTTCATCTCTTTACGGTTTCCAATGTCTCGCGAATACATCTTTATTTTTTTATTTGACAACGTAAAAGTGCTTAATGTAATTCTAAACTTATTTAACTGCTATTTACTTTTAATTTAATGACATTTAATTACAAAATCAACTCTTGCAGTGGTTTTATCGATCGTAAGATTAGTACATTTAATATATTATAGAAAAAAATATTTCTACAGTCGTGTAGAAAGAAACATCTTTCTTTCAATAAAACAATTCTGAGATCAAAAAGGTTGGAAGAACGTAGGCAATTTTTTGTCGAGTAAATGATAAGTCATTGTAGTTAAACGATCATAATTGCTTGTGAATTACTAAATAACAAATAAATTTGATTGAGGAATAAGATTTAAATAAGATGTAAAAAATGCTTTCGTAATAATAAAAAATGTGCTGTTTTGATATTAATTATTTCATTATTCGCTCTGGATATTAAAAAAAATATAAAATATTTGAAATTAAATACTATAGAAAGGAGCGAAATTGATAGATTGATTTTTTTAGATATTTTATTAATTAACTGAAAAAGTTGTCATTGCTAAAGAACAGATTATATTTCAAAATAGCGCAAAGAACAAAACATCATTTGGATTCATAAAAAAATAAAACAAAACGTTGAGTCCATAAAACATTCGAATACTCGTGTGCAAATAAAGTTTTTCTCTTTTTAATTTCTATTAGTTTATTATAATTTTTATTTTTAACTTTTATACATATGCGCGTGTACTTGCACTACAAAGAAAGAATATCTGAGTGATAAACAACAATTACATCAGTGTTGTCATTGCGAAAAAATTACACAACTGTGTACAACAGTTTTTATTTTATAAATAAACAAATATACATACTCGTATATTGGAACGAAATTATCAATGTTTCCTCAATTTATTTTGAAAGTCGCTCCGTTTTATGGTTAAATATTTTATATATTTTTAATGTATTTTCTCTAAATTATTTACAAGTATTATTCGAAAACAATGTCGTTTTAAAATACATTTTATCTTTAAAAAACATAAAATAAAAGCTATCTATGCATTGAAAATTAAATAATGCTAAAACGTCAATAATGTTGAAACTATCAATAATATATTGAAAATAATATATTTGAAAATTCTGCATAAATAGTTTATTTCAATATTTGAAATGCGTATTCATTCAAGCGAATGAACAAGAAAAAGAGAGAAAAAAGTAAATTCCTTGTTCAAATTAAATAAATTTCATTTAACATTATCTCCTGATTACTACGTGTAAAATGTAACACTTTTAAATCGAATTGAAACGTTCGAATCTAACTTTTACCCTATAATCATCAAAGGATTTTCTTGGATGTACGTTTTAACTGCAAGTCGGGTTACCATCACGAAAGTAGGTTGCGGAAAATCGAAGGTATAACGAAGCGATGCTATAACGAAGGTCGTTTACGGGAAGTCGATCGCCAGTCTTGTATACACACAGCGGTCCTTGCATCCGGTAACCGAGTCGAGTGCGAGTGCTCGAATTAAACCGCCACCCCGGGTCGCCCGATTTGTCGAGTGACACGGCGACACTGCCGAGGACGCGAGCCTTGAGCTTTCTCTCTCTCGGGTTTGCGGTCCCCGACAAGCTTTATCGAGTGGACCTTTCTCGCTTTTCGAGTCGGGGCGGATTTTCGTTCGAATGCACCGAAGGAGAGAAGATTTACCGAGGCGATCCGGAACCGGCTCGGCAGCGGCGCGGCCTCTTCTTTCGGGGATTACGAAGTTGACTTTCGCCGCTCAGCGGTGGTTGTATAAAACCCACTTCGTGTTGGAAGAAGAGATTATTGATTGAAATAGGTCGCCCCGCTGGTGGCCTCCGTCCCCCTCAATCCCACCTTCTCCATTTGTACTCGCTACTCGCGGAAAGATCCCGCCATTGTTGACCCGTTTTTGAAGGATCCGGAGGCTTGACTTTCTTTCTCAGTGGAATTTATACCGGAATACACATAAATTCTTTTGTCGTCTCTTGATATGAGACGTATTCACTTTCATAATACCTCGCATTTTTCTAAACCTATAAAGTATCCTCCTTTTTACCTCGTGGATTCCCATCTCATTGAGATTAAGAATGTTACAACATAGGGCAATACCTTCTAAAAGGACTCGCATATTTTTCTTTGTAGGATCTTTACGCCTCTTTTTCTCCGGCGGCAACATAAATGAAAAGATCTACGAGCTGCACAATCTTATCTGGCACCAATAGATTTAATTCGCCGACAGGTGGATTAAACCGCAGTAAATCTCGCTTGTCCGACAGTCGAAATCAGACCGCTAAATGGATGAGCACTCGAGGATACCGCTTGACATTATCTCTTTCATGCGATTATCGATATATTTACCGAAACTATCCTTCTGCACTGTTTTCGATATTGGAGTAGAACGCTTTCATTTACATAATAATCCCTAATTTATCGTTAATTAATTATATTTAATTTTTTTAATTTTTATTAATTTGAAATTATAATTGTTTTAACTTTTATTGCGTACTTGCATGCAAAATACATAAAAAATAAGGCACTAACATGGCATTGCTGTTACAAAGCCTACTTGAAGTGAAGTAGAAAAGTATTATAGCAGTGAAAACTCGTATAACGTAATTTACATAATTTACATCAGCAGTTACAGAAACACTTAACACGCAAACACGCACTGTACACGTAAAAACATATTCACACACACACACAAAAATGCTCGCGACATGGATGTTATGAGTGTTATGCAATTTGCTCACCAGCTCAAAAATATAGAAAATGACGAGACTAGACAAAAATAGAAGATGAAATTGGTCGAGTGGATAAGAACAAGAATAAGCGAAGATACTTCAGCACTCGTGGGAAATAATACAGTAGTCGCAGTAGAAAAGAGGATAAGGAAGGGGAAGATTTAACGAAAGAAAGCAACATGTAATACCTGACAGTGTACGAGGAGGTAGCTCTGAATTTGGTGGAATAATGTAAAGGAAAGAAAAGCAGTCACATAGTATCAGGAATGCTCTTCTCTTATAGAATGGAGATTCGAATTAAAATAAAGAAGGGTACGTATAAAGGAATCTTAAAACGAAAAAGATGTTAATAACTTTAACGAGATGCCATCCATCATGTAATGCGTTGTTCATTATAATCTAGGAGTATACAATAAATAAGATAATATTACTAATTAGCTCTAATCCGAGGATAAATTCGTTAAATTAAGGCACAAAAGAGAAATTAAATATCAGTCTATTTTCAACGCGGCTTTTGAAAGTGTTGACGTTCTAG
>NW_017305873.1:1619411-1630636 GCF_001594115.1 Trachymyrmex septentrionalis | reverse complement strand
TTAAATTAAGGCTCAAAAGAGAAATTAAATATCAGTCTATTTTCAACGGCTTTTGAAAGTGTTGACGTTCTATTCTCGTAAATATTGGAATTTCCACATTACGGAAGAGACGCGATATCGAAAACGAAATTATATACGATGCAACTTTATCCCGGCGTCACGAGTTAGGTTGGCGTTAAAAGACGGGAGGGTGCATCGAGGCGAAGCCGTAAAACCAACTGAAACTGCCATTAATAACTTCGAACGAGAGTGCCGAAGTTTTAATGGAATTAATGTGGCTCCGAGGACTGCTGTTGCTAGCAACGTGCCAACATTCGCCACGTGTGCACGCACGCATTGTGTAACACGAGGAAGCACACGATGTATCATTTACGTAATGTCACTCAACAACTCTCCAAGCATTTTTCACATCGCTCTCTTACTTCAAAAGTGACACAAAAGTGAACTAAAAAAAAGAACGATTTTTTAGTTACTATCATGAGTGAGTTAAATAAACATTACGCTATCAATCATTAAAAGTAAACTTCATAAAATGTGGTCAAAACTAAAAAGGGATGGTTTAAAAAATAATCGTCACAATTCAAAAAGGGGTTAAAAAAAATTCATTAAAATTGTCACAACTCAAAAAGAGTAATTTTTCAACGGTTATGAAAATGATATTTTGTAAGAATATATTCTTTTTATCAATATTACTTGATTAGTCAAATAATATTTCTGTCAAGTTGAAAAATAATTTCTTTTCTAAAAAAAACTTAGTTTTTTCAGTTGTGTTACTTTTGAAGTAAGGGAGTGATGTCTCCCCTCAAAATATAAAGAAGTGTAATAATATAATAGTAGCCCACGTTACATCGTTTCAAATACTTTCAACATTTATAGATTACAAATTTTATGAAAATATTACAACGAACGTGAAAAAAATATATTATTTCATCATTCTATTAAATTTTTGGCTTATTGATAATTCCATACACGATATAGCAGAAATTTTTTTTCTTTCGAATAGTCAAAAATTAAATACCGCTTCAAAATATTTGCGTGATAATTTTGACAATTTAGAATATCTAAATTAATATAATAATATATAAAATTAATATAAGGACTTTTAAAAAGTTATATTATACACAATATTATAACATGATAATAATTATACGTCAGAATTAATTCAAGGTTTTAATTAAACAACATGTTGCTAAAACATAAAATTTATCTCAAGAGACAATGCATGTGAAATACATATGTAGCTTTTCACTCGCCAAAGTTAACAGATGCAAAGCCTGATGAAAGATCTAAATGTTCTACCGTCTGGCCCGCATACTGCAGGCACTCCACATATCAAAACGTACTTTCGGATCAAATTTGTCCGCGCGAGTCTCAGAGGAGCGCCACGTCGAAAGTACGGTTCTACCGATTCTCGCAGCTGGAAAGTAGCTGAGACAAAAGTCCGAATTGTTGATCGAGCGACGACAGTGCAGCGCGCAGGCGGGAAATAATCCTGGATCAAATTTGCCGCGTACTTTCCCCGGGGAAGGCGAAATCGCGTGGCGAAGCCGTGACGGAAATAAATCAGGAATGATTTTCACGAGGCGCGCGACAGGCGAACTTCGTTATTCTCGGCGGCGACGTACGCGGCTGAATCGGCCTGGCGGCTCTCGTACATTATTCCCGATGAATCCCGGCTGCGGGCACGCGAATGGATTTATCCTACCATTCACGCGATGATGGTTAATATTAATGTTTACGGAAATGTCCATATGTAGCCGAACAATCGTACATCGATAGACCGAAATTTACACACGGAGTATATCGAGAGCGAATTGAAGCTCGCCTATCAAAAGCGAATTAGTCACCTAAATCCGTCCATGCTGCAAATTTAAATAGAGATTTAAATAAAAGTGAATAAAAGTCTTGATTGTTTGATGACCGCGTCCCTTTTTTGGATGACAAATGATTGCGAATGCATTGCAGAAAGGAAAAATACCCTTTTCAAACAATTTTGGAATTAACTCTGCCATACAAAAACTTTTGTTTTTACAGCCATTAGATGTTCCGCGGTATTCTAATGGAAAAATCGAAGCGCATTTATATTCAGATATCAAATTGTATTCCAAGATTTGTCGTGTATCTGCAATTTCATAGATATTTCGTGTAAATATGGTGTTTCCAGATCGTGATCTGTCGCTGTTAGGGAATAGTGACGTGGGAATAGAATCGAAGTTTTTCAGACCTATTTTTGCGTTCATTGACGTGCACTTGTTCATGCCCGTTGCGTGCAGAGAATTGCTTTAGCGCGTATACATTGGGGCCGCTGCCATCATAATAACTCGAAATGGACGTTCGACCGAAATAGCACACGACCGACGGAAGTTTTCCCAACGCTATGACCGCGCCGTTAGCAAATGAAATTTGTTGCTGCGTCGCCACGCTTGCCATTAAAATTATTGCGCACGTCGCGTTGCCTCCACCCGGGAACGATCGGCAAACGATCGATCATAATATCCTCAGAGGGCGTAGCCCGCGAAAAGATTGCAAAGTTTCCTCTTCCTCGTATTTATATCTTTCCTACAAACACAGCTGGAAATCCTCTCCAAACTTTGGTAATTTATTTTCTCTGTTCTTTTTTTTTATACAATAAAAATTCAATCACGATTCTTCAATTGTTGCTATCATTAATATTTCTCCTCGCACATTGGAACGTTTTATCATAATTAAACTACACTGTTCAACGCAGAAAATAATTTCTTTTTAAATATTAAATATTTATAAACAATAAATATCTTCTTAACCATAATCGATACAACAAATTCCTTTTAAAAAATATGAATTCTAACAACTGAATAATTGCAATAAAATTTCTCCAACGGAGAATGTGTCATATTATAATTATAATACAAAAAAATACACTAAAATAATTCTTTAATTAAATCCTTTAATTAAATTTCTCAAAATTAAGATGTGATACAATAAAAAGAAAGAATGGTAATAGCTATGAAATATTGGTTAATATTAAAAATAATTTTACTTTTCTAAATATTTATTACTGAACAATTGGTTATATTATTGTTTGATAATATTTAATTATTTTGTTTTATAGTAAAATAATTATTATTAAAGGAGTTGTATTTTTATAATACTCGTATAATTATTACTGCTGTAATATAATGATAATAACTTTGGTTAGTAATTTCTTATCATCGGTAATAATAATTACGTTTATAGTTTAAAAAATATATAGCTGGCATCGAAAATGATTATAAATTATACTTAAATTATAGTTCTATCGCATTTTTTTGTGGATTATAGAAAAATCGACAGGAAAGATAAATGTTAAATTAGTTAAGCTGTTCTTTGTGACAAATTTCTAACAAACCTTATGGATTTATTCATAGGCGAATTCGATACAGAGTATCTACGCCATAGATAGGTACATTCAATTCTGCGGATTAACACTCCTACATACATCGTTCCATCGAGGCGACAATGAATTTCCGATCGGACGTAAGTGGCGAGGCCGTAACCCTTTGCCCGATTGTTATTGCCGACGTGGCGCCCGCATTGCGTCTGTTATGTACGAAAGGGACAAACTTTAGATAAGGGTATCACTTTATGGTGGCATTAAAAAGTGGGGGAATGGGGTTATTTTGTCTTGAAATAACATTGGAAGGAAACTCACTGCCGCGACTTCAAATGATATGCATGTAGCCATAAAACTGCCAACGGCACGAACTACATATATACACTGCAAATATATTCGACATCAGGATAGATGATTCCGATACGTCTGAAACAATTTGAGTGTCGGATCGAGCCTCGAGAAACGTCTGCGAATTGAGAAAGATCTTACCCGCCTGGCGAATAAAAGACACGAAATCGATGTGAGTTCGAATTTCAACGCTACAGATGTGGAAGAATATCTTACGCCAATTTACGTCTTTATCATCACACTAAGAAAAAAACTTCAATATTTGTGACTATAATTACATGTTACTATTATATAATTATGGTTTAGTGCTAGTTTAGTAATAATAATTATATATATAATAATATCTTAAAAACATCTTAATGACATAAAATGTCATTAAAATGTCACCTTACTACTTGGGAACAACTATTTACATTTTCGATGCCAATTGTACATATTTGTCGATAGAACATATAGTTATTATTATACTATCATTATGGTAGTAATAGTTGTAATTATGGTAACATTACAATATCAAACCCTTTTCTCTCAGTGCATAAAATATACAGTTTTGCGGCTGTAATATTGAAAACTCTTGTGCCGTGTCAAAGTTATGTCAAAGTTATATCAGTATAATTATAAGTCTTTTGAGAGTAACATTAACGAAAAATGTCGCAGCTAGCTTCTAAAATTGCGAGAGAGAATTAGATAAAATTTTTGACAAAAGTCAAAAGTTTTACAGAACATAATAAAGTCGTAATATCAAATAAATTTAACGACAAACAATAAACTCAATTTTCTAACTGTATCAAAATTGGATTTGTAATTTCCTTAGGGTAACTCCGGCAAATACGTCGCAGAAGTCAGAAAAAATAGAAGAGGTGGGGGTAATTTTCCCTATGTAACTACTGCATGCCTTTATGTTATATTAGTATTGTGTTACGATTTCAGTTTCTTACTGTTAATATTAATGTACAGTACAAAGTATCTACTGATATAGTTCGTATTTATTTATTTTAAACAGTAAATAATATTTTATAATTTAAGTTTTTGATAGCATGCAGCGTGTATACCGGAGTTACTCTATAGTGATTGAAAATTTGTCTTAATATTAAATCCGATCTCGAGGGTGGAAATGTCAAGATGTAAGAACACACGTGCTTTTCGTTAATGCGTCAAGTCACGCGTCCATTTTCGGTATTGTTACGGTGTTACCGTCGTAGAAGATTATCGGCACGACCTCCAGTAAGAGGGCAGAAGTCATCCAATCTCCGAAAGGGAAACTAGTTATACCGTCCGACACGGGTTTGAACTTTGCCACTTCCTGCGAGATGCTCCGGGGACGTCCAAGGTGTGGGGGTCCCAAATGGACTGATTTGAAATTCCGTCGCGCTGCACGACGCGCGACGCGACAAGGAACGAGAATAGATGTCGTGCGGGAATAAACAAATGTCCTGCCGTCGCGCCTCCGATTCATCTTGTCCGTAATCGACGCGGAAACCGCTCCAGAAAGCTAAACATAGATGCTATTATATATTGTAGCTTTATCCAGTATGCTATGGAAGTGCAAGGCTCCCAATCGATCTCTCTGTGACGAGGAGTTTTTATGTGAGAGATGTGTGTGTGTGTGTGTGTGTGTGTGTGTGTGTGTGTGTGTGTGTGTGTGTGTGTGTGTGTCCCGATACAACTTGATGTACCTAAATGTGCCCAACACTTCAAAGTTGGAGCATCCCACAAATGCAATTTAATGCACAACGCGACATTTCAAAGTGGCTAAAACTAATGACATATTAATTATAAAATTTACGGCAAACCTGAATCAAGCTAATTACACACATGCCAGGGAATACTAATTAGCACTCCGCGACGTGAGAATGATAAGAGCTGCTCGAGCGATGTCGAGGTCCGGTAACGTGATTGTCACGAACAGAACGTTTGTATTTGTTCTAAAAATATTATACGCGTAGATGAAACGATGACTACGGATATGACGAGGGATTCCTAATCGAATGGAATTTGCTCAATTCGCAAACGTCCTTCGCAATTGATATTTGATAAAAACGGAAGAGTTGTCGGGAGGGGAGGAGGGGATGGGAGGACTTCCTGTCACGTGCATTTCAACCCCACCAGCGCGTTTTCCAGGGTCGAAATATAAACCATGGTTTTAAATTCCACTTTTGTCAGCCGCGAGAGCACAACAGGAACGTCACGGGAAATTCAATCCCGGCTCTTTATGCCGCATTGCATCGCGTCGACTAAAAGCATCCACCGCTCGGCGTGACGACGGTTTGTTTTACGAACGGGATCACTCAACCCTCTCAGCCAGCGCGGCAACGCTCCAGCCGACATCCTTTCGTTTTTCTACCGCCCATTAACCACCCCCTTTTATCCGCGATGCCGCTTGGCCGCATTAACCGTGCGACGTCGCTCACGTAGATCTTCGCGATCCTCGCAGTGACAACCGCGAGCGAAAAAGTAAGGCCACCCCGCGGGTAGATCTGCCACCCTCCGAGACGTGATGAGAAAGAAGAAATTAGAGCATCCGTATAAGTTGGCGTCGGGGACGAATTCTTCGCGAACGGTCAAGAAGGCATTCTACGTGAAATAAATCAATACCGCGAACTTCTGGGACCAACACAACGCTGTTCCAAGACGTCGAAAGAAAGAGGGAACAAAAATACACGGAGTGTTTTGCGAATTGTCAAAATTCGACAGGCCATTCTCGGAATTGGATTGGCGATTCTGAATCGGAAGAGAACGATTGATTTTGTAGCACAAAATTAAATTTCTTTCATAAAAAGCTTTGTTTAAGTCAGATACGAACATCCTTTTAATCCTAAGTTGAAATTAATTTCTCTATCGGAACATTGAAACGAGTTCATTCTGACTTTTATTAAAGTCTAAGCCGGCAATTAATGACAGGATACATTGAATTGGATCGATTGGTAAGTTCTTTAGTCGCTACCGCGGTATTTTCTCTCGTTTTTCCACAGGGACTCCAATTAACAGGTCTTCATCGAGATCGTACGCTAACCAATTCGAACTTCGTCAATTGAAGCATAGTTACCAGATCGGAATTTTTCGGCGCTTGAATTGCACTTCTTTCAATTCGCAAGAGAATTACGATTTTTTGTTTTGAAAACTTCGCCCCCCCCCCCCGCCCCCCCCCGGATCCCACAAACGCGATTAAAATTTTCGCCATCAACTTGTAAATGACTGACCAACAATTGCATTTGTATTCGTATCTATAATAAATAGGAATTATTCATAAAACTTCGTTAGCAGAGATTTAAATTTGTCATAACGCTCCGACGGTGCACAACGTTGTTTTGAAGTAATTAATCTGTTCTACCCGATATTGCCGTAGAGTAAAGTATAGTAAAATGGAGCTCGTTGTATTCGTTCAATAATGAGCGGCACACTTCCATTATTTCGAACAAAATTATATCGATCTAAATGCAAACGTATAAAATACCGAAACGAAATAAAGACCGAAATGAGGTCAATGTGAGACTAATTAATAATTTCGTCATTATACATTACAAATATGTGCATTTTCATTGCAATATTGCTTTGCAAATTCTGTTCATCATTTTTAATAATTGATAGATCAAACTGCATTTATATCTTTTTTTTCAACATTTTTTAATATTATAATTAGCATAATTTAACATAGGCATTTTCTGCTTATTTTAAAAATATTCATTTAATAAGCATTTAATTAATGTAATTATATTAATAATTACTTAATTATATTAATATAATTATATTAATGTAATTATACACTGAGAAAGTAATTAAACATTTATTTGTGAAAATAATATTTATTTACTGAAATAAATATTTAAATATAGCAAAATAAATTTTTATTCTTAGCAAATAAGTCGTCGACATATTTTATTTGTTTACAATTAATGAGATATATTTCACTGGAATGTATATTTCATCATTACAATCAAATTTTTTCATAACTAATAAATGTCGAAAAAAATATCGTAAATTTCGACATATTCGCAATATTTCGACATTCTTCTCTCATGTATTAATTCATTTTTATAACTGTACACAAATGAAATGTTGAGTATCTCAAAGTAAAAATGCAAGGTCGTAATTTATTCGCGTTTTGAAAACACGTGCCTGTGTTTAATTACGTTTTTTCAGTATTTTGTCTGGAGAAGAAGAATGAAGGAGTATTCGTATATCGTGTCTATTTTAAATTGCAGGAGAGAGAGAAAAACAGAGATTTCGGGCACATATATCGTCATGCGTGAAAAGGGATGACGGAGGATCATATCTGCAATATGTATATAAACGCATCAGATAAAGACACCGTTCAAAAATAGAAAAAAGCATTATGATGAATTGCTTCACATAAAGTGGCCCTGAAGTACAGCAAGGTATATCCCGAACCAAAAAGGTACTCCGAAACGTGACTCCACGCCGAGTAACATTTTACATCGAAGATGTTCCCGACTATAAAGTCGTTATTAGCGTATTTACTATAGACTCTTCATTCTCTCTCTTTCTCTCTCTCTCTCTCTCTCTCTCTCTCTCTCTCTCTCTCTCTCTCTCTCTCTATGTTTGGCATGTAAAATCAGCCGTAACGTGGAAGTAGCTAAAACGCTATTTTCTTATTCCCTCACTCTCTCACTTCCCTTTTTGTTTCCAGCCAAGTAGACAACGTTATTCCAAGGTAGCGTGCATCTAGCGATCACGGAGCGTATTCTCGCCTCGACTCAACGCTTCTATTTTAATGCTAATCGCCGCTATTTGATACTGAATTTGATTTTAGCCGTTAGCTGCAGTCTCTGCGGAGTATACATCCGTGAGAAAGGAAGAGAGAGAGTGCTATAAATTCAAAACGGAATTTAACAGTAATGACGCGAATAAATTTATGCGTACGTTTGAAATAAAAGAATTTCATTTGAAAGTTGCTTCTCTTAACTATGCTAATTTACTCTTTCAGATCTCCCATGAAAAACGTAATGCTCCCGTACCAATAATCGATGTGTATCTCTTTCCAAGCCTAGTAAACTTTGTGGAACTTTTATTCGGATTCGTTTTCTCTTGCGTGCAACGACAGCCGTGGCGAGCGCGGTCAAGTATTCGCGCACATAAATTAATGAACGATTTTATCGCGGCCCAATTAAATCGGTATCGCAAATAATTAATTTACCGCGGAGTAGCGAACGATAATGAAATTGCTGTAAATTGATTAAACCGCTTGATTCCATAAACGCCTGCGCGTTTTGCGTCGGCATACGTTTCACGATAATGCGTTACGACGCGGCCGCGTTTCCAAGGATTAACATGTACTAAAAGCCATTTAAACTGTTAGTCTTGGTCTCGATATGTCACATATACATAAACAAATGCGTTCAGTAATTATGCTACTACGGTTATCTAATTACTAATGCAACAGCTACTTATTAATCCGGACATTATTTATGTACAGTGCATAGTCCTTAAAATCGGTAAATCCTATTGTTGTAACGTAACATTTTTACAACAATAGGATTATCGATTCTATATAAATAACGCTCGGAATAATAAGTAGCTGTTGCATTAATAATTGTCTTCTGCGTATAATGAAAATATATCATGTTAATTATAGATAAAGATATTATATGTAACAATCTGCAATTTCAATCTTTTTTATCTAGTTTAAGTTTTTTTTATTGTTCTAGACATTTAAAAAATATGAAAAAATTTAGGTTACTTTTTAATATCTCTACTGTACATACATTATATTACAAATAGTTTTTTAACAAATGATATTTAATAAAGATTGAAATTTGAATAAAAATAAAGGTAAACATTGAGAGTAACATTTTGTTTATGTAAAAAAAGACTGCAAGTGAAGAGAGGTAAAATATTAAAAACTATTAGAAAAATTTGTTTTATAACACGACAAATTTTTACATCGTATATAACTATTAATATTTTTATAATAAATTTTGAGATATCTAAAAATTGCCGTTCTTAATTTTTTAAATATACATATAAAATTTAGTACAGCTGAAAATGAAAATTGTATTTGCTACAAATATAAAAACTTATAGCCCTGGTAGGTATACATAAAATACATATGTTAGTACGGAGTGAAGTCTTTTATAAATATTCATCATACTGATATACAATATAAAAATATTATGACACTCTCTAGACTTTCGTTTGGAAATAAAATAAATTTGTTGATATCTCAAATAATTTCGAGGATAACTAGCCGTTATGCTTCGCGTAAATTCGAAGGTACATAGACGTCCGTGTGTTTGCGCACACGTGCCCAAAAATCTTATCTCGTGTGCTATTACGTCGTGCCCCTCCGTGTGTAGATCGATGCGACTAATTGTTTGCCATCGGAAACTTTGCCGAGGCGGCATTTCATAGTCGGGTCACGCGCCACCGACGCGAAATCCGCCGGCGGCAAAATGCAATTTAATTAATCGTACATTCGCGTTCAGGCGGCGTGGCGTTGTAGCGCACGTGTAAACCGCAAAACGCTTACGGATCGCGTCGCCTCTTGTAATAAAGTTTTTATCCATTTCGCCGTTATCCTGCGTCGTTTCTACCATAATATCGCGGCATTACGACACAAGCTGAGTTTCAGTCCTAAGAAAAACACGCATGCGAGAAATTGACATAAACTCTTACGAGTTCACTCGAAAAGCGCGTAAGGATCTACCATTGTGCGAGATACCTTAACGAAAGGTACGACGGATTTACTCCGTACCTTTAAATAGATTCCGCAAAGATCATTGAAATTTGTATAGAGTAATATGATCAATTTGGAAAAGGGAATAGAGCAGAACTTCGGAGTAATTTTCGCTGTAATTCTGTAGTCAAGTTCTAAGATTCTTCAAGAGACGTACATGTGAGTTTGCCGTGACGTTAAACGGATCATTAATCGCTGAGAGGAGTCCTTCCACTGGAGGAAGGAAGAGAGTGGGGTAAGCCTACTCGAGATTGAATCGCCGCATGTCGATACGGGGATAAGTTACCGAGAGACGTCATGTTACTCGTGTCGAGATTGTCTAACATACGCTTCCCGCTCTGTGATCCAGGGTACTATCGATACCGTCGATTACTCACCGGAGCTATCCAATTGAACTTTGCTTGCCAAGGGCGTACCGTAGTTCGTATCCTTAGTACCTCGAAACTTACCTCACGTGTGAGCGTAAGGCAGTTTCACCCCTGAGGCTGTCCAAGGCGTTTGGGTGTATGGGTAACTAGGGGTTGCAGTAACTAGTCTTTCTTTGGCGAGAACACTCCCTCGATCTTCGACGAAGTCGGGAGAACTGTTCGTTCTTCAAAGGGCATTTTGTGCTCAATCCAGGAGAACTTATAGTGCATGAAGGATACTAGTACGATAGATAAATCAAGGAGTAACCTTAATTTTGCCCTCGAAAATCAAAGTGATAGGATGGGCGTTATTTTTTTATCTTTCTGCATGTAATTAAAAAATCCTTAAAACCGAGTTTTGTGTGTGTGTGTGTGTGTGTGTGTGTTTCTATCATAATTGTTTTATTATAAAGTAATTGTTACA
>NW_017305873.1:1589860-1619311 GCF_001594115.1 Trachymyrmex septentrionalis | reverse complement strand
TGTCGGTTGGGACAAATAGATTCTAGTATCTATTTCAAATCCACCTATCAATCCACCTACAATATCTATATTTCGGATACTTTTCCAGAATTATTTATCTAAAGGTCATGAAAATTGAGAGAAAGCAATCTCAGCGAATTCATTGTAGAAAGCGCACCGAGAAAGACACAACATTTTTCCTCGTGGTGAAAAAGTTTCTATTCTGTCGCAAGTCCATGGGGGAAGAGTCTAACGAGATCGCCGCCCTTTGTTCTTGTCGCTGTTCTTGGTTGCGGTGTCCGTAGGTATACATTTATAACTTTAAATTCGCAACCGACAGCATATTTCAGACGCGGCATAGAATGAATGTAATGCGATTACATCGTAAGGCGAGGCGAGCGCGGGAAGGTAGAACTCGAGATTCAAGACGGCGATGCGGGAACATCTTCATAACTGTACCCAGAGCCGTCTTAACCATTTGACTGAATGGCTTATAGCCTCCGGGATTCAACGTTTAGAAAATGGTTGAACTTCTCTCCTTCTGTCATTCGCTTAACAAATTTATTCTGACAAAATTCAGTCACACCCATCCCCGTTCAAGCATTTTTTAACATGAACTCTTAAACACTTTCGATATGGCACATCCAATTTCTTTCAAGGCTTTTCTAATGTTTCTTTTCATTCCTTATAACTTTTTCATTAATAAAGCTGCATAGTACATTTGCTTAGTATCATTATATTCCTGAATATCTATTTAGGTATTTCAATAAAAATTTTTTAACAATAGGTTTATAATTTTATAAACGTAATAAGCAATCAAATTGAGTTTGATATGCTATACAGCAGTGTGTTGTTACTGTAGTGACGCATTTAAGAATTAATGAGAAATGGACTCTTACTTATTGTAAGCTTATAAAATATCTACATAATATATTCACAAATTCCGAAATATTTCTTTTATATCAACGATTAGAATTTTAAATTCATATCTTCGAGCAACACTGCTATTTATTTTAAAATGCGAAGTATGCTATTAGAGCCAATTTTGATTCTAATTGCATCTGACTATTTGAAGCGTAATATTTTCTGGCGTAGGACCGTTTCATCTGCCAATTTTCGTTGGGTTTCTCAACACGATTGTTGATTCAGTTACTTTTGCGATCCAAAACTTCCGCCGAACAAATATTTTAAGAGACATCGTGTTATATCCAATAGAAAGACTTCTAATTTTTACGTTTAAAACATTGCCTAAACGAGAGATAGTTTTTATCGGCTTTATACGTTCGCATAATATTACGTCGAGTTGTAAAATTTCAGTCATTGGAGGAAGTTCGAAATAAAGACACTTATTTTATGAAACTATGGAAATTTCACTGCGAGCTACCGCGAATCTGGTAAAACTACGCGGACTATGCGAGAATCAGAGAAATCATGCATTAACTGGCGGTTTATACAATTCCTAGTTTTGTATTAATATATTACAAATTAAGAATAGTTTTTGAAAATGTTTAAATGATGTAGTATCCGTTGAATAAGTTTGATTGATCAACCAAGTTTCTTGTGAATTTTCCAATACAATCTGAATCAGTTTGATATCAGTTTGATATGTTACGTCTCTACGGGAAAACAAAACATACATTTATAATTTACATGCTGTTAAAATTTCATAACATTTAGGTAAATAGATGCCGAGTATAAATAAATATGATAATATTTAAATGACAGTATGTTTTATATAGAACGGTTAAAAAAAGAGTTTCAAACACAGAATTAACACTGCTTTAAATTTAAAATTTTAGTATAACTACCAAAGCGCTCCAATTGATAAAAACTGTATATGGAATGGTTAATTATCTTCACATACAAAAATTTATGAAAAGTTTAAACGTTTTTTTAGATTAGTCAGAAAATCATTAATAATAACAATTGATTAGATTCAGTTTAAGATTAACAATTGTCGAAGAAGAACTGTTATTATTTCTTATTTTCCAAATTCACAAAGCATTGATGAAAGGCTGTCGCCACACTAGCATTTCTAGCATTCAAACGATCGTGACAAGCATTCAATCTCAATAGCATTTCAAAAAAAGATTTCTGAAAGTCATTTTACGACTTGGTTGTGCCGGTTGAGCGTGCAAATCGATGTTGCTTGTGAAGAAATCATTTTAAATAAAATTAAATAATCTTTTCAACAGAATTTGTAGTACCTTTAATTTTAAAAAAGTTCTGTTATTTTTTAGACAAACTGTGTATATACAATAGAATGTCCTAGAAGGAAAAGTCTATAGAGATAATAATGAACGTGTATCCTATTCTATACAGTTTCCGAGGTAGTTTGACTAGCGGACTATTTGAAAATTTATTATAAATTTAAAAAAATGTCATGTTCACTTGAACAAAGAATTATTAGAAAAATTACGTAGTATTTCTTTTTTTAATAGCAATTTTGCAACAGCACATTTTATCTCAGAAAACATTCGAAATAGCACATGAGTTTATGAATGTTTTTGATCGGAAATCTCAGAAATTATTTGAAAAAGGACATACATTCAATACATGAACATATTTGTTTAAAATTACCGATACCATCACTTTTCAGAATATTGACCTTTCCTCCTGAAACACCTTATATACGTAAATGATATATGTCGGTGTGCCAAAAGCTATTATCTCAAATAAGCAATATTGCAAATGATCATCAAGTCCACGTGCACAAAAAGATTTTTAATTCAATATCATCTCGGAGAGATTATGTATAAATCTATACATAAAAGATAAGATTATGTATAAATCCCTGCGTCAAGAATATAGGGATGATTACGATACACACAAAAATTTCAGCAATAAGCAGTAAGGAAATCAACATTGGATTTGTGTACTGCACAGATGCTACTATTTACGTTATAATCTTACGGTCTTTTCTGCGATTGGCTACGCTAATTGCAATTTTTTTCTATATGATCTATATCTTGCAGATTTAGAGGGAAACTTTTACACACTGCAGTGAGCTGATCCTATACGCGCGGCGGATCAGCTGGTAAATACCTTTGCTGTCAGATATTTCTTTTCCTCGCTGACACATAGAGCGGCTTTTCGTATTGTCGTGTCTCTAGTGAAATTTTATTTGCGTTTTCAGCGATTCATCTCACTAAATCGCTAATCCTGACCCCCGCCGTCCGTCGTGTCGACTTTTTACGTCGAACGAACATCTCGTTTTAATCCGCGCCGCGTCCGTCGCTTCGTGCGCCGCTGGATACTATTTCACCCATCCGCCGAATTTGTCGTCGAAAGATTCTTTACACCGTGCTATACACGACGTGGAAAATATGAACAGAGAGCAAAAGGTTTGCGCTGTGGTCTGGATACGGTGGGACATTTTTCATTTCGGCTCACGCGATTCTCAGTAGAATGAATAAAAAGCAAACTAAAAATCTCAATGTACGCTTGATCCATATATGATACTTTGACGATTTTTCTTTTCTTAACTAAATCATGTACAAATGATTTATACAGAGTGTCTCATAATCATCGTACAATATTTTCACAGTGTATTCTAGAGGTAGAGTGTAAAAAATCCTAATATGAAAATGTTCGAAGATACAATAATTTTTTAAATTATAAGCTAACTTTAAATGCTTATAAGTACAAAATTATTCTACTATTACAGTCTCTATATACTCGTATTATTATTTCTTTAAAATATTTTAAAATGAAAATCCTAATACAAAAATATCGAGGCTATAATAGTTTTTTAATTATATAAACTATCTTTCAATGCTTATTTAATAATTCAAAAACTATTATAGCTTCGACATTTTCATTCTAGGTTTTTTTACTCTATTTTATCTCTAAAATATGCTGTGAGAGAGTATTGTACGATGGTTTGTGAATTATACACCCTGTATAATTCTGTTGTTCTGTTACGGAACGGCATCGGCAATTCCATGAAGATTATAATGATTTTTAATTACAAGTACTATAGATTCAAAATTTACATACGGGATTTTCAACAGATTTCATATTATTATACACGCGCGTTAATATTCATATAATAAATATCCTCTCGCGTCAAAATTGACGAGTTATCGATTCGCGCGCGTATTTGACAATTAAAGCTCTTTTCTTCCGGCGCTCGTCATAACAAACAAGGGAAAACAGGTGTCGCCATCATGTTTGCGTGATGTAACTCTAATAAATGTTGTTACTAGCGCGGCGCGAAATATATAAATAAAGCTCGCATATATTTTGCAGCGGCGCGCAAATTCGTACGCGGTGCATAAATCATTTTACACAGTCGTCCGATTCGAGTACACGCGACATACTGCGACACCGTAGAAAAGTCGTAAAACAATAGCGATAAAGCTCATCCGGCGAATCTAATCTCGAAGCAACAATAAATCGACCGGCATTTATGACCCTCGCTTGTACACTGGTAGAATCCCCATTAAATTCCCTGAAGTCTGCGTGCGCAAAATCCAGTCTCTCATTCGGAAATTCCGCAGTAAAAGAAATGTTGCAATTAAAAAAATCATTATTCTTGAGTTATCATTGAATTTCGATGATAAAATAATCTCTCTGCACAATTAGATAAATGTTTTCAATTATAAATGGAAATAATTAGATCGATACAAATCAAATGAGAGAAAGGATCAAAGTGGATTTTGATGTTTAATAATGTAATTTGTAATAATAATGCAATAAAGTAAATTGTGTTATTTTCAATTTTAATTTATGTTTGTGCGTTTCAAGTTCGATAAAAAGAATCGGCGCAATTTGTAGAACTAACAAAACGTATTTGTAAATCTATAATAGACATAAATATTATTAAACATCAAAATCAGAATCAAGATTCTGAAAACAAGATTCTTCCTTTTATTTGGTTTTCCATTTTGTAATTTATGACAATTATGTGACCACATATAACACTGCAAATCCAAATGCGTAAAAAGTGATTTCAAAATATGTGTGTAATTTAATTGTACATGTAAAAATTACACTACACTGTACATTTAAATATTATCTATTTTTGTATACAGTATAGTATACACGAAATTTATTTTCCAATAATAAAGTAAGTTCAGACTCTTGAGATTTAGAAATAATACAATATTTAAGAATAATGGACAAGGGAGAATAATTCCGTAGACAATTATTGCGTTATCTTATACAATATTTAAGAATTCATTATTTAGCGTTGGTTTCGCTTTAAATCAAATTTATTTTTACACGGAAAACTAATCACACACATACATTAAAGCCACTTTTTACATACTTGGATTTATTCACATCTTGGGCCAGCGGTATATACGGGTCTTCAGTAATATTACATTACTTCTACATTGCAAGCAAATCGCCAGTAAAATTTTTATTTTATGTTGCTCATTTGCTACAACGGCACGACTAAAATTAGTATTTTTTGAAAAAATATAAGAATATAAAGAAACAGAAAGAATATTTCTTTTATTTCTCTACAATCAGTTATTACCAGTAAAATTGCATTTTATGATCCAACATTTTAATGATTTAAAACATTAAACTCATTTTCTGGAAAACTTCATTTTCGTGTCATTATAGCAAATGAAGAATATAACGCTTGATAAATACTATATTTTTGT
The DNA here is from genome assembly GCF_001594115.1 of Trachymyrmex septentrionalis. Taxonomy (NCBI): domain Eukaryota; kingdom Metazoa; phylum Arthropoda; class Insecta; order Hymenoptera; family Formicidae; genus Trachymyrmex; species Trachymyrmex septentrionalis. The sequence continues at coordinate 1,613,717 of NW_017305873.1, read as the reverse complement.
GAAACATTAAATGAATTTAATCGTTATATAAAAACGCAGGACATCATTCTTGCCGAAGAATGCAGAATTGCAACATTGACGATCAATCGAGGCAACTGACCGCCACATTGAGAGAATTTCCGTAACATGAAAGGAGCAAGTAAAGACGAACGGACGGAAAGCGGGGAAAATCGGTGGCCCACAGGGAAATATTATGCAAAGTGGGAAACAGATGCACGACTCCCGCGGGAACGATGCTCCTATTTTTCGTTGCCGTCGTGAGTCGAGGCGAGTCGTATCCTTTTTAGCCACAGCCGGTTGCAAAGCGAGCGTAAAAAAAAAAGAAAAAAAAAGAAAAAAAAATAGTGGAAGAGCCTCCGCGAGACACGCCTGGCCGACTTTTCGCGGCTGAGATTCTCGTGGCCCTTTTCCTGCCAAGATTTTCTGAAAGAACTCGAGAGAGAATCTCGAAAGACGGTGGAATTTCCGCATCGAGACGTAAACAACGCGATTTTTGCCCGCGTTGCTCTCCACTGAGATTTCGGTCCCTTTTTTTTCTCATCTTTCGCGCAATTCGCGCGAAATTTATAAATGTAACGCGCGTAATAATATATTTCAAAGCTTACAGCTTTTATCGATAATGTATGCTGCGCGAACATTAATCGTTGTTCTTGATACACGTTATTCGTGCGATTTTCTTATCGCGAGCGCATAAATCCTCGTCGAAAAATGTTTCTCGTCGATTTGCAGTCATGCTGCGAGTGCGCTGGCAATGCTGAACGTCTTGGCGCAGGCGGAATGTATTACACCGACGAATCGGCACATTTTTTTACCGGGAGAAAAGCGGAACACTCTGAATTTAGATGCAATGCGACAGCATACAGGTCTATTCGTAAATTTATACGAAGTACCCGCAGGTTTACGTTAGAGAGACATCACTCTCGTTTTGTGCGAAAGAGAGAGACAGAGAGAACGCGAGGGAGAAGCATCCTCTAAAATATTCATAACTCAAGATCATCCTTAACCCACTAATTGATATTCCGCGCATCTGGAACTCGCTGTGCTAACAGGTGTGCAAGTCTGAAGCTCCTTTCACACCGTGCTCGCATGTAATATCGATTCTCCTCCCTCTCATGCATATCTATACGGCAATAATATGTGGCATTGCCGATAACATTCCTTCCAAAAGCGATGCACGTCTTGCATGCGGCTGCATACTAATCCAAAACAAATCTGGGACAGATGCTTTGAACGAATATATCTTGTCCGCTCATTCGAAAGTTCAGACAGCGATCCCACTCCTTTCTAACGTATTTACGATAGTTGCGTCCAGTAGAAAAAGTTTTGCAATTGTTATAAGAATTTGTAATACAATTGGTTATTTAGATTCGGTAAAAAACTAAGGACAAGAATCAATCATATCCTAGAATATCTATTGAGTGATATAGTATTGCTATCGATACATAAGTTTCACATACAGGAAATAGGTACTTTTAATTAACGTAATATACGTAGAGCGTTGCTTTCTGATAAAGATCCAGGGTTCAAATTCACTCTGAAACCAAAAATTTAATTTGACCGCCACCTCTCAGAAGGCAATAATAAACCACTAAAATATATATTTATATTTGCCACTGCTGTTCGAATAGCTACTAATCTAGTACTCAACACTCTAAAAATATAATTATAACAATATTTGTATATCATTAATTTAATAATGAAATAGCATCTCAACACATTAAATAATTACTTAGACCTCATAAAAATAAGACATAACAATTATATCTTTTTAGTTTAGAAAAACATTTTTTTTAAATAGAGCGCACTATATCATAGTAGCTAATTAATTATTGTTCAGGTAACTTTAAAAAATACATTTAAAATCTTTTCACCTTAAGTCGCACAGCCACGAGCAGTCACTAGAGAGACGCAGCGGATTTCAATTTTTCCTAAGAAGAAAAGTCACTCAGCACACAATAAACATAGCGCAACATTGGATTCAAACTTCAAAGACAAAAGTAAATAAGAGATGCATCTCGATAGTTTTTAGTTCTTAGTACGAAAATTCAATAACTTGTACTTGAAATTCCTTGAAATTATCTATACATACAAAAATTTGTAATTACATATTATAAAATTTTAATAAATATAATAAATAAATTAAATGAAGAAAATACAGTAACATTAATTATTAGTTGATTATTTTCTTAGTTCATACTTATTTAATGTTCTTATTATAACTTATAATATAACGCGCTATTTAACTACATATTTATAGTTACTGATACGACTTTTTTCTCTGAGTGCATCCTAGCTTTAGAGCTTCGGGCTCACGCTGCTAGAAATCATTTCGAGATCTCGGGCAGAAAAAGAATTAACATATCACATTTGAACAATTCAGTCGCATAACCAATGTGATTGGTCAATTCTTTCTCCGTCCGAAATCTCAAACCGATTTCTAGTATCGTGAACTTAAGGATTTAACATGGCAGATTGGATCTCCTAAAGATCACTGAAGGCATAGCTTAATGTTCAATGATCTCGTTCACTTGTACGTAAAATTTACGTATCAATAGCATTCTAGACTTAAAGAATCTTACAACAATCTCAAAGCTATTCTTGGTTGCTTTTTCTGTTGAACAAAGTTAACGAATACCGAATATATGCTAAGGAAGCGTTTTACATTTATAACGCTCTCAATATGTATCTAAGATCTGGTTTTTCATTATCTGATTAACTTGTGATTAAGCTTAACTTGATGTTTCATCCAATGAACTTCATCTATAACATCATTACAGATGAAGCCCATTGGATAAAACATCAGATTAAGTCTAACCACAAATTAATCACAAATTAACCAGGTAATGAAAAATCAGTCTTTAATCGTGCAACAATTTTTTAAGTAATTTACAGAAATAAAATTATCGACGGCTATATTTCATTTTTTAAACATTCAGCTAATCTGCATTTATACTTAGCAAAAAACTTGATACTTGTTATCCAACGGTTTTCCCTCGAATCATTTATTTACCGAATCAGTTCCATCAGCTGAAAAGTGAATTCAAATACTCGTCTGTTCATCTCAAACGCATATTTGACATTCGATATTCGAGCGATGACCTCGCGATTCACGAGAACGTGAGTGAAATCTTTCTCGATGTTGTCGCGCATACGCGTACGAACGACTGAAAGTGAGAAGACTGGAAGTGAAAGAAAAAAAAGAGAAAGAGAAAAGCCAAGAGGGAGCAGAAGAATACGTAGGAGACAGGGGAATATGAGTAGATAACGAAAAATGTTCCTGCCATCTGCTCGAGCAGACTTCTGCGAGCGAGAGGGACTTCAAAATCACTTTCACGAGGGCCGACTCTGCAGGCGGGCGGTCGCATTCGGCTTGGAAATTTCATTTTCATAACTTACAAGACGGCAGTTTGTCTCTTGATGTGTCGCGGGAATATATCTTTAGCTCTTTTCCCGAGCACGATGATAGAGAATGTCGTTGAACGGAGGCAAATTTTTATCGCATTATCTGGCCGACAGATAATGAATTTCATTTTAATATTATAATATATATAATTCTGATAAAATTTATTAAAATCTAAGGATGTATTGTATAGTTATTTTATAACGTGTATTCTCTTCCATTTGTAATTATCGTCGACATTTTAAACTATCGCACGGCTTCGAGCGGAAACAAAGAGATCTATGAAGACCATCTATCCATTATCATAAATTCCGAACTGAATCTCTACAATTAGGTCTCTTCCGCATTACTAACGGCAGTGAGGACTGAAGCTGACGTAGTTTATATTCGAGGTCCAGCAAGCCCTACGATCGTAATTACTAAAATCTATAAAGTTCTCTCTCGACAATGGTTTAACTTCTCTGCATAAATCGTAGAGATCGCGTTTAAAATTGATCGTGGACAAAATTATTGCGTAGAAAGATTTACAGTCGCATAAAAATGTTTCATAGAAAGATAAAGTTAAAAATGCAATATGTAATATAAATTCGACATATTAAATTAAGTATATTATGTAATTGCGCTTTTTCATTACGTGAAAATATATTCTTTCACGTGAAGATATATTCTTTATACGCGCGAGTATATAAAGCTCAATTATCTGATATCCTTCATCTCGCAATAACTCTTCGATAACCTGATAACCAAATCTCCTAACCAATCATTCACCCTCCTAATACCTTAATCTATTCGACAACCAGATTAATATAGATACCTATACATAATTATGTCCGCCATGGATCTCAAATAGTACTGCCTAGTAATCATGTCAAATCACTTTCGCATCCATAGGCATTAATAAGAACAGATTGTGCATTCCTATGTTACTCTTAGTTTAGAAAGAACGCAATAGCTTAAAGCATATCCAGGGTTGTCACAATTTCTCATTCTAAAATTCCATATCTTTTCCCTCTGATTTCCGGATCTCGTGATTTTCCCTGATACTTTCAATATTTTGAATAGATAGATTTTTTTGTATTTTTATCCTGAACTTGGGAACCGTCAAATATTTTATTAAAAAAACAATTTAACATAATAATGTAAATTATTACTAATATTGACATTGCTGACGTTTAATTGTCAAATTGGTAAATTATAACACTGTATAGGCATGATGTATGCATATTTAAATTTCTTTTAAGCCAAGAATTTTTGTTTTAGAGAAAATTTTGCAAAATTTCCTCACTTTTCCCTGATTTCTCTGACCATTATTAATTTCTCTGATTTCTCTAATTTTCAATTTTGTGATAACCCTGATAATGCTCTCTCTAAAGAATTGAATTAAAAAGAGAGCTATATGTTTTTCTGACGGAGCACATAAGTTAAAATTAGGGAATGCACAGTCTGTACTTATTACATCTATGTGATCGCATCGCGTACATCAATGACGAATCTACAATTTGATAAGTGACGAAAATGCAGTCGTATCTAATCGACGCCATTGTGTAAAAATGCATATCGCAGATGTAAAGAGACAAAAGTCACTTGATGTCTCGGCCAACGTAAAACCTCGAACGGGCGTCTTTTCACTTAGAGCTAAAATCTGGAACGCATTAGACTGAGGGTTGCTGAGAGACCGAGGGATGGATGGAGGATAAAAGAGAGTGAGAGAAACAACGAAAGTCGAAGAAAGGTTGCGCGATATAGAGAGAAAAAGACGGGATAAGAACGAAGAGACGGAAAAAAAAGCACAAGGTGCTTGAAAGATTTCACGTTGGTTTTCTCTTTTCTTTTATCAGCTCTGCCTCTTCCTCTCTCTCACTACTGACGGCAGCCTCGTGCCGGATTATTTTCCACCTTCAAGCATCACGAAAGACTCCCCGCACACGCGAAAGATACTGGATTCTGTATCGCTTAAGAGAAAGAAGAAGTAAAAGACGTTGAGCGTGCGACCGGCTTTAGCTTCGACTCGCGACGAAATCAGTTTCTTTCTTCGAGAAGACGTTAAACACGAATCTCTCGTCGAATGTATTTATTAGATACTGTGCTTTACAGGATTACCTCTTTTTTTGGAAAGAATCGTGATACTAGAACAATTATCCTTGATGAAACACACATAGAAAAATCTTTGATATTTGTGACTATATCACATAGTAAAATAATTATAAATTAATAAAAGAAGTAATCCTATTTTCGATTAAAGCGGATTTAATTCTGCAAATTGCGCCAAATTTTTTTTTAATCTTGAATTATATGAATAAAATTAAAGTAGTAATATCATATGTTAAACTGGCAAGCAATTTAATAATATTGATGCTTGTAGTTAAATAAGATCAACTTCAAATTATTAAATCTTTAGAGGAAATTAATATAAACATCTTGAAAACTATAAATAATTTATTGCAAAAATAATTATGATTAAGAGCTCTTTGTTTGTAATTATATTACTGTAATGATAGTAATAATAACTATAAAAATAGAGCTCCTAATTATTTTAATATGTAATTATAATCACAAAACATTACTTTCTCAGTGTATAATGATAAACAGTGTTGCGTTATTTAAAATAATTATTGTCTCATTAATCTTGTTTTAAAACGACAAATGTAGAGCGTAATGTATTTCAGTTTCGCATTTATATAACGCAGTATACATCAATCGTTTGACAAATTTTATGCATTATTAGTTAAGAAGAACTAATCCCTTTTCAATTAATGCAAAACCAACATAAATAGTTACCTACCGTACACCGAAAGACAACGAAGCTTATAGTGCATTCAAAATTATAGAGATTTACCGTTTCCAACGTTTCAGACTCGACTCGAAATTGTAATGTCATTTTCGTGCACGCTTTGAAACGAAAGATCGTGTCTGCATAATGCCATGCAAGCTCGCCAAAGCTAACTCTACGAACATCAAAGGACTCAACTTAACCTCCCACCTTTATGCACCTATTCTGTCGCAATATGCCAAATAACATACCGCGGAGGAAATCACTCGGTGCATAATATTTCTAACGAACACTTGCCGTTCTCATGAAACATCATTTCTGTAACTCATAAATCTTTCGTTCTAATTTTGTCAAAATTAAGTAATTCAAGATTCTATTACAATATAAAAGAAATATAATAAATTCAGAAATATCCTTTTCTACATACATACTTTTTATAAAGCAAGGATATAACAATAATAATTATAATCTAAAGATGTGTAGAAATAAATCTAAGAAATTTAAAAATTGAAATTAATTAAAAAAAATTAATATTAACCTTCTGTGTACAATTATACTTTTATTCCCTGCAATATGGATTTTTTAATCCAGCCCAATTTTTCTTTACTGTTCAAGGCTTTTAAAAAATGTAGAAAAATCCAAAATTACTTTTCAACGTCTCTATTATATTAAAAGACTTCACTGATAAAATATTTTAGAAGTATATATATATATATATATATATAAAATCGGATTCCGCTCTCCTTTATTTTAAAGAAATTTAACATATTACCGTGCGAAAAAAAAGACTCAGATTGCAAAGTTAATAAAATATTAAATATTAAAACTTTCTATAATATCAAAATTTTATTTTGCTTTAACTTTATTTTAAGTTTCTTTCAAAATTCTGTACAATTTGTACCATCATTAAATCGTAACGTACCGGCATTAAATATTTCTCGAGAGGCGTCACATTTTTGCGTGGAGTTTATCAGTGTGCAAATCCGAGTGCACTTGTTTCCTCGTACGTGCAAAGAGTAACGACCCCTTTTACCAGATAACCGAGGCCAAAGGCCGTATAATCTCGAGAAGATGTTTCATGAATGAGTGGCTAGAGTACTCGGCGTTTCGCGAGCGCAAAATCGTTTCAATTTAGAGGAACTGATGGCCGTATCGAACGAACCGACGACAGTATTTCCGGATTAAGACGTAATCCACGATCATGCAACGGCGGTCTGTCCAATCCACGAATGGATTTTCACTTGTTACTTATCGGGATTTCGTGTCGTTCACTCCGAATATTCGATGTCGCCTTGATTTTTCCAGATTTCGCGCGCACATCATCATCCCATGCAAATAAAGCGATACAAATAAAAAATGTTTTCGCTTGATGTCGGGCCGAATTGCTCGCAGTGATTTACCTGAGAAGAGCAGTATCTTTAAACTCCCACGTCGAGAGCGTTGATCTTTTCGTGAAAATATTTTTGTAAAATTCACCGCGATGCATCCGTGCGCGTCCAGCAAATATTGTCACATCTCGTAAATGCTTTCACGAGTCTTTCCATAACACCGCGTAGCAACGAGAAATTTGTTATTGTTGCCATTGGCTTTTTCAGAGACAGGAATTTAGTTCTGGAATAAGCTGCATTTGTGTCTGCAATATTGTTACGTGCTTGGACAGTTTGTTGCGACGTCGCTGTGAAAAGTAGATACTCCATCGTTTTTGCCATCTTACAAACGAGCTCAGTTTTGCTCGCGCGAAATACACGAGCGAAATGTGGCTTTACCGTGAGTACCTACGATATTACGTCATTTGCAACAGGAAAATCAGAAACTTCATTATGATTCATGCCCGATTCTACCTCAATTTCCTGTAAACCTGCAAATATGTATGTTAACCTAGAGAACAGCGACGACTATAATGTCTACATTTATCCTCTACGTTTATCTTCTATGATAAAGTGTAGACGATGAGAATATCATTGAGTTAAGTGTCGTGGCGATAGACGCGTTTAGTAATGGCTCTATCAATCGGATAATATTATCTGTCGTGAAAAAAATCGGTTTATCTTAAATATATAATATTATTATTAAATGATAAAAAAATTTGCTGTTTACAATACATACAGTAATGTATAATATTTATCAACCTATGAAATGTTTTCAATTTACGATTAAACACTGAAAATTTTTTAATGTTTTAAGAATTATTAGCATCGATATTATTAAATTGCTAATTAATTTATATTACGTACTTCAGCTTCAGTTTAGAACTGTGCTGAGATCGTTTCAAGACCGACAAATAATCGGCGTGCAGTTTGCTTGAATTGGAAATTGTAAGATTCACGCAAAAATATTATTAAGCCTTAACATCCACTTTTAACAAATATCTTCTTCGTTCATTTAATTTTCAATTTAATTCGTTCAGAGAATATTCTACAGCAATCTACTTTCATCTTTAGAATATGTAATTAGATAGCATAGCTTATAAGTCACTTAAAAAGCGATGAAAAATACATTGCTCGCGCAAACTGGTTCAACGGCAGTTTTCGTTCGACGTATTTACGAATTAAGTGAACACGTCAAAACGAGAAAATCACGGAAATCAAGTTAGAGTACTCGCCGGAGTCATCCGTTTGGATCGTCAATTATTAGTTCGGTAATCAAGCGAAGTGCAAATTTCCAATTTTGCCACTATTCGAAAGCAACCTCGCGGGCCGTCCCCCGACTGCGAAAGCATCCACGAGAGAAGTAGCTATTAGTTTGATTAACTGTCATATTTTCCGCGCGTTTATCCCGGGAGGAACGTCGTCGTAATTGCATTCGCCATCTCGCGCACATCGTGTCTATCGTATGTATTTGTATACCGGTCATTTGTATAACTTGCAAAAATGATCAACTTGCTCGCTCCTAACTCAGACTATTCGCTGTAATATGCTTATAATAAATATTCTAAATCATCATGAAGCTTTGACTAAACTCAAAAAAATGAAGAGAAAAAGAAAAACAAAGAATGCCAATTTTTAATAGATTTTTATTAGATTAAATTTTATTGGTATATAGTTCCTGCATTAACGTGAATCAAAATAAAAAATTCTATTTCAAATTATATGAGAGAAAAAAAATCAGTCTTTTTCTCTAAAATAAGATAGATGTACATGGAAAGAACGGTTTTAGTGAAGCATCTCAAAATCAAATACAGATTTGAAAATAATTTTGTTAAACTATTAAATAATTGTAAGAGGTTCAAATATAATCATAATGCTGCAAAAAGTTTAACAATCTAGCAATTAATTTAAGCACTTTTACATAATTATTTGAATAATCCAATAAAATTCTTTTCTGTATCTAAATTTTTAAAACTTTAGCAAAATCTTTTTTTTCCATCTACTTACTTTTTATATATTAAATATTTTTTATTCTATTTTTCGTAATAAAGTTTATCTTAAAGCTTTAAGATGGACTCGCGAAACGAAAAATAAAATAAAAAATATACTCTTTAAAAATTTCTTAGAATAAAATCTCACTCCAAGAATTAAAATATTGCTACTATTACAAAAGAGTGAAAATTTTGACCACCCTTGAATAAGAGTGATAGATTTTTATTTATTTTTTTTTTTTTGAAGTAAGATTCATTGCAAAAGTGTGAAATCTAAAGAAGAGTGAAAATTTGCCACTCTTATTCAAGAGTGCAAATTTTTCATTCTTTTTCAATAGTGGTAGTAGGTACTTCAACTCTTGGGGCGAGATTTCACTCCAAAAAATTTATATAACTATCACGGTAGCGCTATCACATCGAAGTTGATAAAATTAATTACAATGGAAACATGCACGTGCTCTTATAATACACCACTATATTTACTTTATAACTGCTAATCACGACCGCGCGCATGTTGACTTAATCCACGGACAATGACCTGGCAGACGTGCCAATGATGAAACTACACGCGTGTACACTGTATGCTTTATTGACGAAGAGAACCGTGAAATTAATTACATACACTCAATTGGTCATAGTCATAGTACGAAAGTCTTTAAGAATTTTGGACATTTGCATCAATTACGAACATTTTATTTATTATTAGATACTTAAATTTACATTTATTAAACAATTGCAGTAACATCACTGTTTCATTTCATCGAGTAAGTAGACTATAGTTAAACATTTCATACATTTCCTCGAACGTGAATTAAACAGAAATTCATTTTAAATACACTTGTGCGTAAACTCGTAATAAAATGTGGGCTTTACTAGCCGTGCAAAAGTATGCAGTGAATAATGAAATACTGTTTCACTTCCATGCCACACAATTTAAAATTAAATAAAATATAAAGCTGCAATTGCGAGAGCGTGAATCCTATTTGTATCTCTAAAGTTTATATTATACAATCGATAAGACATGTTTCATGTGAGTTAACTTTTGGCTCGTTTTCCGAGCGTAACTAACTGTCGGCTAAATGGCTGTATTAGTCTCTGTCGATCACCTGTGATTAATGGTTGGAAAGTGTGTGTAATAAACGCCAGCACCACGAACGTGCGAGAATTTCACTTTCGTAGAGGTCTCATTATGCATTCTTCGCTATTCGCGCAGGAAAGCAAGTTTCAAAATTAGACAAAATAACGATATGCCGCAATATTCCTCACAGTTTTCGTAGAGTTATTATATATATATATTAAAACGAAATGTGATACGAAATACAAACGAATAATTTCTTGTATATGTATGTTTAGTCGACATTATTTTGAACATATGGGTTACATGTTTATTTAAATAAATATCTTGACGTTATTAAAATTGCACAAGGTTGTAATACTAATTCCTGCATTATTAAAAATATATTCTAGGATAAAATTCTGTATTAATAAAATGTACTTTCATAACACATTTTTTTTATCTGTATGTACTTTATCGAACACGAAATGATATTAGTATTTCTTTATTCATATCGTTAAATTTAATATCACAATGGAAATATTGATATAAAGCACGGAATTTTTATAAATATATTATCGTGTATAAATTATAAAGTATCTTATTGTAAATATTATACATCGCAATTTTTGCAAAATAGCATATCATTCGAAAAATATTCGTAATATGACATTACTATAAAAATTCGTACATTTGAGTTTTGGTTACAGTAAACCAATACATGTGAAAGCAATGCTATACTACAAAAAAATACACGTAATATTTCCCTTTCAAAAACGTGATACGTGAAATAAATTGTACTTTTTTCATCGCGAAACTTCGTAAAATTTTTGAACAAAATCCAACTCGTCGACTCGTTCGCCTGCAATTCGTAGAATCTTAATTATGAAATATAATGTGATTTGATTTTCACCGGCAATATTTTTACAGTATATATATCTTTCGTTGTGTAAAAATACGAAAATACAGTGGTTAAAAAAATTTCAAAAGCAGAAACTAAATAAAATTATAGTTACTATTTATTCGATTATATGCTTAATTGTTATAAGTTATTATTATTAATCGGTTGAAAAATTATTCGGACATAACCAATCATCATATATTATTATCCATTAAAAATTATTCTTTTTTCCTCCAATCTATATAACAACAGTATTAAAATAATATGATGAGAATATATATCGTGATATGTATTAGTCTTTAATTCACCATGTTTAACAAGAAAGTTTGCTATCGGATTTGCTAAGTACCTTACAAAGTTTGCTGAGTTAACATATAACATTAGCTATTACTCTTTACACCCATTGGATTATTCATTGTCAGTCATCTCGCGCGAACAGGTGTACGGCCAAATATCGAACGAATCTGTCGACGGCTAAAGATAAATTTGCATATGATAATGAATTGAAGATTGGCTCGACCCGAATATCGGAATTGGCGGGAACGATACCAGTGATTTATTCGCCATTGAATCTTCATTCGAATGCACGCGAGAATCGTTGAATAAAGTTGTCACTTTATTATAAACGTCATGTAGTAAAAATGGAGATAATATGATAAAACATAACTAATTAGAAAATCACGGAAGTAATGTAAGTTGGTTCTGTTTCGCGGAAAGTTCTAACTAGAACTGCGACGACGTTATATTGAATAAAGTTTAATTAAATCAGATTAAATTAAACAAGCTGCGAGGTGGGCAGTGAGCTCGCGCTAACGGCGCGACATATTTCCGAAACTTAAAATATTTGCAGACTCGCGTCTGCTTAATTAAGTAAATTTCAAAATTCAGCGGGGAATGATAGATGTCGCACAACTATTATGAGAACAAAGTTCTATTAATTTTCATAATTCCTATTATATGTAGAAGACTTTTTCATAAAAAAATTTTGATTTGTGAAATATTAAAAATGATACTTACGAAAAATAATTATCTAAAAAATATAAAAGATAGAATACCCGTGTGAATATAGTTCATTTGAAATTGTATTACGCTTTAGAATACAGAAAATCAATAAATGTGTGAGTTTGGAGAAGCGAATGCATTTTTCCAAACAGTTATATATTTTTTATATTTAGTGTTACATATACATGACCAGCAAAACGTAGGTACACTGAAAAAAAATGGTTTGGATTAAATAGTAATTCTAGTGGAAAATGGACGAATCAGAATTTTCTGATTAAATCTGCTAGAATTTTAATTGAGATAATTAGAATTCTGATTGATGTAATTATTCTGGTAAAAATAAGAATTCTAGTAGATTTTATCAAAAATATTGTATCAACTAGAATTCCGATTATCTCAACTAGAATTCTAATAAATTTAACCAAAAAATTCTGATTCGTCCATTTTCAACTAGAAATTTTTTTCAGTGTACGCGTACAAATCACATTCTTCTCTATTGATAAAATTATTCAAGTGTAAGGGATCATAGTCCATCTCTCAATGTAAGATTATGCTATTTGCAAACCGTCGCGTCGTATAAATATGCCCCACGGTAACGTTATATGTACGATGAAGTGCACCGAGATTGTTCACAGAAGAGAAAGAAACACAAAGACGAAGACGAATGGCGAGGAAAGAGTGCCTAAGTAAACCCAGGGCTGCATAACCATCGGGTTAAATGGACAGCTCTTGGCGTTTATTTTAATAAAATATCAATTTACAGAGAAATGTACTTTATATATAAAAATACTGATTGAATAAAATTTATATTCGCAATTTATTGTATTTATTCACGTCTCTGTTAACCTTGCACAAGTCATATCACATCACTAATAAATATTCAAATTAATGCATTTTTCAGTTAAAAAAATAACTGATATATTAAAAAAAAAAATATCCGATTTGTGTATTCCGCAAACATTTTTTTTTATAATGAAAAAAAATCTCGATTTGAAAGACTTAGAAATCGTTGTGCTAAGAGATTAAGGCAGCCCTGGATGAATGAGGGTGCATAACGGGGAATAACGGAAAAGAGCATATTGAGTCGGTTAAGAGAACACGGCATGCTCTCTAACTGTTTCTCTCAGTTCCACGCTTATCTAATATCATACGGTACTGTAAGTCAGATTGCACAGAGACTACGGCGCGTTCTCGTAAAACATTATAACCATTGCAACTCCCTCGTTACTAATATCTAGGCTCCGCGTTAGCGCGACGACACTCCAATTTCGTCGACGTTCTTGCACATTCACGGCGGCAGGATTACGGAAGTAAATAATAAATAGCTGCAGTAAATACAAGCGCAGGAATCTTAAATGAAGAGCTTAAAGCGATAAAAGAAGATTAATACGAAACGAAGAATTTTCAGTGGAAACTTGATATATTCAATATATATTCCACGGAAGTTTTGAGCTGACATATGCACCGAATTCCTCGCTTGTATTAATATCAGTTTTGAAAAATCCTGAAATTCTTGCACTACGCGATGCTTTAGAGAAAGATCGCTCTGGAAGAAGATCTCGACGGGAAACGTGAAGCTCGGAATGCGTTGCAAAGTTTTGCGCTGTTGTGGCAGATGTTACGTCAGTTCGAAAGTGTTACACGTGTTCGGGTAGTTACGTGGACGCACCTATCGTGACTTTTCTGTCGACATGTACGATCGTACTTGCCATTCTCTGTGACTTTCATCTGAAACTTCGTTTTAAAGTGCGTGATTCGGATAGATGATTTCTGATGGAATGTTAGCTGAATTCAGTAATAATAGTCATTATTACTGAATTTTTTATAAAGAAAAGTCACGTTATAATATTCATAATAAAGTCGATCTTTCACTTAAAGTCTATAAGTTTAAACTTGTCGTAATAGCTCTTTTATATAAGATACGAAAACTTCTCTTTTTAGAAGAAAAAGACAAAGCAATTTTGCAAACTCTGCCGTCTTCCTGATGACATTCCTCTTTCATTAAATCAAACTTTAAAGATAAAAATATAAGAAAATATCGGATAAAAATGTATATTTTCCTACACAAAAATGTAATTAATTATCTTTTAGTGTCTGTGTATTGTAATATAACGGTAAAATTTTGACATTAATAATTGTCTTTGAACTTTTTATAATACATTATAAAATATTGCTTTCTCTCTCTGTATTACATAATACATTGTGAAATAATTGAGTTTTCGCTGGCCAAGTTAGACTTTAAAGTCAATATTTTGATCGTAAATTCTAGTAGATAAATTTAAATCTGTAAAAAATAAATAAAATACAATCCGACTTCTGTGATAATAAAACATTATTGTTAAAACTTTCATAAGTATGTAAGAATTTTTTCTGATTTTTTATACAGCATAATATAAAAATTTACACTAAAGATCGAAGACTCAGGTTGGTTAAGAGATGCAACATTTCATATAGAGGGTTAAAATTCTTAACCTTTACTTTCGTAATAAATTAACGAAAATCTTCTAATAATAGACTGGTGCTTGTTTCTATCTTGGGAATGCTAGTGTGACAAGACCACTAAATGTATAACTAGGTATTCTGAAGGATTAATTGTCTTGATCAGGACCGTCGTATCATCAAAATTTCACTTTGAGACGTGATGCGCCACGTAGACCCTCATTCTGCATGTAACGACCGTCCATTGTTTCAAACAATTATGTTTATAAGCCCGGCCCATTCACTGCACCTTTGCGCGATGACACTATCATCCACCACTATTTGTACATCATGACCACTCCTCAAGCCCGTACCGATACACCGGTATGGGAGTATTATATCGTGTATTTAGTTCACCGTTATGGCCACAATATCTTCGCTGTTGTCATCCGCGTACTGCAACGGTTAATTATGTCTTGCATCGTACGCGTTCCTTCCCAGACCGCATGACGATTCGCTTTGTACAACCGTGCTCTCTCACCGCCGTTGCAAACCGCGTGGTATAATTAAGCAGCCGGCTTATGGCGGCGTAATCTCCAGGAAACTTAGCGCGAGAGGACACGCTGCTCGCGCGGAGAGATGAAATATGGTCGACGTTAAGTCCGGGTTCTAAGAGGGCTGTTACACCCTCCCTGCTCGTCGCTAGGAGTTTCCCGTCGAGGAGATTCAGGCGGAACGAAGAAGAACACACTTTGCGTGTATCTTTTATTTGGACAATTCGGATGTCGATGTACTTTTATCGGTTCTAATACGTAGGAGCATCTAGGATTTCAGTCAGGAAGTGTTAACATTTATTTTCACACAAAAAAACTTAATAAAATATTCATATTAAAGCTAGTCTTCGAGAATCTTCAATGAACTTTCTTACGAATAACGCGAGAGTCATGCACTGATCAATAAGTTTTAACTTTTTGTCGTAAAAATGTTTTTGATAATTTAACTATTTCTTCTTATTAAAATTTAGGAGGAAAGGCAAGAGGCCTCAGCTCCAAAATGCATATGCCCATGATCAAGATTTTAAATTGTTGCAAATTCTCAATTAAATAAAGATTATTGATAATGTTAAAAAAATAATTATAACTGACAATAAGAGAATATTTAAAAAGACAGCATCTTTTTATTACAGTTGCCGATATATTCTTCTTTTGTTCTACCGCCACATTCACATACAAGATACTTCTGACATTATGGAAAACTTCAATATCGGAGTACTCAGCAATATGTTCTGTGTCAATCGGACGAAATGCACGGAGCTATTTCACGTAGCACGGCATAGCCAGGCAATAAAAATTTCCAGCGGTAAACATCACTCACGCTTTATTAACAGCGATGTTCGTAAAACGAGCGTGCATTTTTCAAAGTCGGCCATCTCGCTGATGGAAACGGCCGATCATACGGATATTATGCGCACAGGGTGAAGTATCGAAGCGTGCGAGTGGGCTTGAATATTAAAACTGAAGGTTGTTACGAAGCCGTATCGCCGGCGAAATTACCATATACGATGGTCAAGCGATGTCGAGTTCGATCTTTCGAACACACAGGATGGACAGTAACTAACTGTTAAAACTAATTGAAACGCTGCGTTTGTCTCGTCAGAAAGATAACCGTATTTTAACCGATTAAACATAATAAAAAAAAAGAAATAATTTTAATTTATTAAAACGTACTTATTTATTATCATTATTTCGTAATTATAGACAAAATAATAGAAAACAAAATAATTATCTATTTATTTAACCCATAACACAAAAATACATTTTTACGACGTTAACAGAACATACATGTTCTTAGGAGAATATTAAAGTTTTATATTTTAGTTTTATATTTAAAAGAAATTTTCAAATTCAAATATATAGTCTTATAAATTAAATTACATTCTTAATCAATTATATAAGGCTATTTGTATGTATATTTGTGTTAAAAATACAAATAAAATATTAATAAAATTTATTAGATACTTTTAAATCTTTTCAAATGTAAACACGTGTTAAAAATTTGTTCAGAAAACACTATTTTTTAGACTATTTCTAGAGTTACTAGAATCCTATACTTTTCAGTGAGAAATATTCACGCGATGCTCATTAAGATGAGTAAATTCGATTGTAAATTACAATACAATTAAATACAAAAAATTTAATATAAAAAGTATTTGAAACAAAAACGTTTAAGCGTGTTTCTAATTATGTAATAATTTTTATGACCAATCTTTTTTTGCGACGTCTGTATAATTTGAAAGCGAGAAATTTTCCATAATGCTTCACGAGAAATACGTCTCATCGAAATTTCTAACCGCCATGGAGCTTTCGGCAATATTGCACAAGTAGGTGTGTATTGGTGCAGGCGCATTAGTTTGTACGTGTCGGAAACTCCGTCGACGAAGAAATGACGAAATAATGGAGGCTGATCATGATGGATGGAAACGTTTCTCAGGCGGCGTATCGAGCATTAAGTGACTCCCGAACGAAATTTCATTCGACTAAAACAACCTGATGGCGGGTCGGCTTTATATTGAGGGGAAGTGTGGTTTTTCTCATAACGCGTCATAAGTAAATCGGCTTTTCCGTAGCTAATCCTTGTCAGAAATGTACGCCAGAATTTCATAGGAAACAATCGAGCCTGGGTTGGCTATCGAGCGCGTACAAGAATTCACGATAAAATTTTGACAGCACGTTCAACTAATAAAACAGAAAAAAAAATACAAAGTCTCTAAAGAACAAATAAATTCACATAGATTTAGATGGAAGAATATTTTTTAAATTAAACTAATTTTTCAGTAACAAGGGTCATAGACACAACAGAAGGTAGACAAAATAATGGGATCACTTGAGAAATATGATGTATACTAGTTTTATTAGTAAAAGGTTAGCCTATCATCTTTAGTCAATTCTGTCCTTCTTAAAATAGAATCGTATAAATTTCAATAATGTAACAATTACACTATAATGCCATATTATAATATTTTTTTAGAGCATTTTCTAATTGCTTAAAAGATATTGGAGAAGGAAATTTGTTTTTCACTTTAAGATTACAAATGATATTTATCAGATGATTGCATTGGTCAGAAAGTGTTAAAGTGAGAATTTTGAGAAATAGAGTGAGAAGACAATTTCCTACTCCAATATCATTTATATGAGTAATCAAAAAATGTTTTATATACTAAAACAATAAATTTATCATTCCAATTACTCAAGCATTGTGTGACAATTCCAACAAAGATAGAATGTGTATTAAAAATAATGTATCAACCTTTTATTAATAAAACAAGTTGTAAAATATGAATGTATTTTTCTTAAGTATTTATATTATATTGTCTATCCTCTGTAAGTATAACGTTATACTTTATGGAATATGCACCATTATAAATTGAAGCATACTGAATTTATCAAATATTTAGACATAGCTTGTTTGCAGAAAAGTAGCGAACAGTACAGTGATTTCCATATATTATTATATAGATCCGAACGATAACAGCAGCGGAACTGCTAGATTTTTTTTTGTTTAAGTAAGCTGACTTAATGCCATCGAAGGCAACGAAATTGCAATTCATTTAAAACTGTTTGCTGAAAAGTAGCGAACAGTACAATAGTTTCCTATGTAGACTTGAATATAGCAGTGGTGAAATCAAAATTTTTAACCAAATTGACTTGAGACCATCAAGGGCAACAAAACTGCAGTTCGTTTAAAACTGGTAGATCATATTCCATTAGTTTTTGAATATTTTATATCGCACACTTTCGTATAACTCATGAGAGTGCAATATAAAATAGAATATCTTTAAAAAAATTAATTTGTTTAGTAAAAATATTAGCTGTATCAAAAATCAGTGATATATTTTAAAAAATATATAAAATTATAATATTATAATACATACGCTGAAAAAAAAGATTGGCTACTGCAGCAAATCAGATGGTAAAATATAGTATAACATTTCTAATTGGCTGCAGCAGCCAATTAAAAATGCTATATTTTACCATTTAATTTACTGCAATAGCCAATTTTTTCTTTCAGTATATAATAAATAAATTAAATTTTATCGAATGTGTTTAATACAAAAATAATTTAAATATAAATTTTTTTGCGTAAATACAAATTAACGTGCACTGACAAAAATTTCTGATTAAAATCTGATCATATTCAGACATTTGTGTTCACAACAATCAATTATATAGAAATAGTTGCCATGAGATCACGACTATGTACGGCGTGAACAAACATTCCCTTCAGTGTAAATACGCCTATCAACGTTGATTTATATTTACATAAAAACAGTTTCATTCATATTTGAACCACCCTCGTACAATATCTCTTCAAGATCTCTAAACGACTTTGCTTGAATTTATTCGCGTCACAATTTAAAATCTAAAAGATTTTTGTCCGATTCTTCAGAGACATTTTGTATAATAAACAATGAATATCTCATTATGATCGAGGAAACCGCTCGTGTTCCTCGCCATTTGTCATCCACAAGTCTCGACAGAATTCCATTTGCGCGAAATCTCGCAGATGCGTAACGCGTCAGTTTCGCACTCTGCGTATCTATCACGAGCGTCGACAGGGATGTTACCATGACGTTATAATAAGCCCGGTAAAACTAATTTTAGCGACAACAACGGCTCGCGATAATCGCTTGCGCGACCATTTTTCCATTCGGAGACGACGAGCGGCGTCGTTTGTCAGAGACGTCGTCGCGGACGCCCTGTCGGGTGCAACACGTCGACGCCTCGCCGTTTGCGGCGTCTCGATGTGACGTAAGTGGTCCGGGAACGACGCAGGAATACGCGAAAGTGCATTTCGCGCATCGTTCTCTCTGCCCACACTCCGCATTGCGAAAACGGCAGAAGATGGAGCGAAAAGATTGATTTCCACCTCCATATCTTCGGCGTGAGGTGATTTCGAGTGCAGTGTACCCAAAGTAGCGACCTAGTGGTGGTATTTGCCACTCTACTTTTTACTAACATATAATATATTTGACCTCTGCAATTCAATACAAAAAATTATAAATCTATATTTCATTAATAATAAAGACAACCTATTATTATAGTCGCTTTTATTTAATTATTGATTAATTAAGAAAAAAAAAATAAAGATTAGTAATTAATGTAATTTATGTGAATTAATTACTCACATACGTTAAATAAAATATTTTTAACAAGCTTAACAATTTAAGTCATATCAGATTATATTTTTATACATTTTTATACATATGTTTTATATCATATAGATTAATTATTATTATACTGAAGGTTTGATTGATATTCATTATGTAAAACGATTTCGTAGACGTATCTAAAAATTTATGTAGATATAAAATTTAAAATAATTTTGTTAGATCATGAAAATAATTATGTACGACACTCAAGTATGATAATAATGCTGCAAAAAGTTTTGATATTCTAGCACCCAACTTGAGCATTCTAATCATAATTATTTTGATGGTCCAACATAATTATTTTTAGGTTTACCTGAATTTTTTGATACTTCAGCAAAACAGTTCTTTTCGAGTTACGAAGAGTATTGTACTATATATTATATTTGTTTGTAAGTTTACACCCTTTCACTATCTGCAAACACATTCTGTCGTCATGGCCTACGCTATCATACCGTAAAGTTCGATTTATTATACCAGATGCCTAGGTACATCTGAGTCCATCAGATAACGGTATACGGAATGATGTTCCATGCAGTCACGTCGGAACACGCGATACAACTCTGAAGTTCGGTCCATCTTATATACGAGTATATTTCGCGCATGGAAAGACAACGATCGTAGAAGGATACGGTCGTTTTACGGTCTTCAGCAACCCATGGAAATGCAGTTGCACGTAATAACTGCTTCGCAATGGTCGTATCGTATCGTCATTGTTCTATGTTTCTGAGAAACGACCGACAAAATTGACGGGCAATTTCTCCTACGACGCGAATCGAACGATCTCAATGCAGCAGCGATTTGGTCGTGGAAAACTTGTGTTCAAAACACAAAGAAAACGCTCAATGTGCTGCCTCTCGTAAAAAAGAAACGACGAAAAGAAAAGATCGACTCTTTCTTAAATTTCGATAAGTAATAAATATTCCTTTTCAACATCATTATACTTCTCGAAAAAGTGGGATTTTAAATAGCAGAAATTTCGATTTGCTTTTTTCAGAACCGTAGAAAATATATCATAGATGCAATTAAATTCTTCCGCGGTAACTTTATAAACGGTTGAAAAGGAAAAATTTTTCACGAATCTTTAGAAGTCCAAATAAATAATGTAATTTTATCGAGAATAAATAAAAAAAGATAATTTAAAATTGTTACAAAAGTTTCCAGCGGTAAAATAAAATCATGTGACCGTTTCGCAAAGAGAGAGAGAGAGAGAGAGAGAGAGAGAGAGAGAGAGAGAGAGAGAGAAAAAGAGGCATTTAGATTATTTTTAAAGTATACGCCTTAATTATTTTGCGAGCCGAGTGTAACTCTCGTCCAACTTCCGGATCAGAACGCGGGTATACGCCAACATGGTACAAAGTATGTTTGTCCGAGGAGGCGCTGACAAGTGTCCGCGACACACATTTCCGCGGTCCCTTTGAAACGATTTGTACGCATGGGCGGTAATTACATAGTCCGAGGCTTTGTACGGAGGGACAGAAACTAGCGACCGGCCTGAAGTGGAAGTTCATCAGCGGTGGGAACGACCGTATAATGCACCCCTGGTTGAATCAAATAGCGGAATCTAGTGGCGGTATAATTTCCGCCGCTAAGGTATCCCAAAATATATTGTAATATGCTGCGAAATCGGCAAATCTGCCTCGTTAGCAAATCGTCAAACTAATCTTGCGAAATGGTTAAGATCGATCGTCATTAGGAAACGGACGACGGATGATCGCGATAGGAAGGGAAATTTAAGGCCTCGAAAAAGCAGGCTCGGAAGTACCGTGGAAAAGATAATGCTGATTTTATACAGGATGTTCGATAATAGACTAATAGTGGTGTGTGCGTGCGTGTGTGTGTGTGTGTGTGTGTGTGTGTGTGTGTATGTACAGCAAACACAGTGATGTCTATTATTGCGAAGGTTGGATCGACTTTAGCTTTACAAAAGTGCTAAGACGCGAATAACCTTAAATTACACAATCGATACAAAAAGTAAAAAAGCTATAGTTTTAAGAATGCAAAGCTATAATGAATTATTCATTGATTTACTTTTTAAAATATTATTACGATGATATTATACATTAATTGTTAGATATCAAAGGGCCAATGGAAATATTTTGTTAAAATATTTAAAAATTTAGTTAAATACAGATTTGAAAATAATTTTGTTGGACCATCCAAATAATTACATAAAAATTTCAAGCATGATGAGCACTACTGCAAAAAGTTTCTAGCGAGCAGTTTTCACATTCTACATAATTATTTTAATAGTCCAACAAAATTACATTTTTTAGATTTGTATATAGCTAAATTTTTAGATACTTCAGCAAAAAATCGTCTTTGCCAATGTAATCTAATCATTTGAATTAAATATATATTTTATTATGTATAATACGTAGTTTATATATAATATTTTATACATAGTTTTAATCTTCATGTGTGTCAAAATTTAAATGAATACATTTCTGTGAATTTAAATGTAAATAACGTCTATATTAACGTATACACTTAAATAGTAAATAATAAAAAAACTTAATTTGATTTAAAAAATACATTTTTTCTTAAATTATTTAAATTCATTGTTTTAGTTGAATTAACGATATATGGAGAGTAGAAGTGGCGGTCTATATAAAAATAATTAAAAATAATTCAAATTGGGAATAATTTATTATATTATATTAATAAGAGATAATAATACATGATGAATTTAACAGTATAAACATCGTAATAACATTCGTCAAATTAAATCATTTAAACAGAAGCAAATTAAAAATAAGATTTAAATAAGTAAAACAACTTCATCTTTTCTAATAATAGTTGCTTTTTATATTATATATATCCTACTATTTTACATAGTCACCAGTAAAATTTTCAGCATATCGTTAAGTTTTATTATCAAATTTTACGGAGTCGTAAAATAGTAAAGGACAGACATTATATACCGAAATACTATATCAATAGTGCACGCAAAATGTGGGAATTAATTTTTATTATGAGAAGAAACGGGCAAGTCTTTTAATTCATTCGCGATATGTACTTACATGAAAATAAGTATGGATATTTTATGATTAAGTGAAAAAAAGGTAAAAGCATTGGAAGAGTAATGGATGAGCGCGTCATAATTTCCCTGTTTATCGCCACCGTAAAATTCCAGCTCGAGAGAGTTGGAGCGTAACTTTTTACAGTAAGTCGGAAGAGGCTGCTTTTTACGGTAAGACGATGCGCCCGCCATCGCCCTCGTATCTCTCTCGACAAGCGAAACGAATCGCGCCCGCTTGAATTTCTTTGCCGTAAAAGATTTTTGCTACGCCGATAGCACGCAACACGAACAGGGCGATAGCTACTCTTAAAACGTTACGATTTTCCGAAGTAAGCTTCTTTCGGAATTTGCATCCCATTTTTACATTCTAAGGATTCGCTCCTCCTAGCATTCATGTAATTAATCATGTCACTTGAGTACAACACTAAGCGATTACACTTCAGGTATAAAATCCACAACTAAAAATTTTATAAAACTCTATCGCGTTAACTTATTTAATGTGTATCATCTCATTTAAAGAACTCCGCATTAATTGTATGGAAAATTAGATCTTGGTGAAATGAATTAGTTTTCACATGTAATGTTGCTTATAATGCGGTAAAAAAATAATGTTATAAGCATGAGGCTCAATAATGGATAATTAAACTATGGTATATTAAAGATGCTGTATATTAAAGATGTGCTGTGTGAGCACAAGTTTTACATGCACCTTTAATATATGTACCA
>NW_017305873.1:1563505-1589760 GCF_001594115.1 Trachymyrmex septentrionalis | reverse complement strand
GCTTATAATGCGGTAAAAAAATAATGTTATAATGAGGCTCAGTAATGGATAATTAAACTATGGTATATTAAAGATGCTGTATATTAAAGATGTGCTGTGTGTGAGCACAAGTTTTACATGCACCTTTAATATATGTACCATATAGCTCAAAAACTACTCATAATTGAGCATTATTTCTATAACATTTTGTGTTCACCACATTATATTATAAACTACATCATATAGGTATATAAAAACTAATTCATTT
Organism: Trachymyrmex septentrionalis; assembly: GCF_001594115.1. Taxonomy (NCBI): domain Eukaryota; kingdom Metazoa; phylum Arthropoda; class Insecta; order Hymenoptera; family Formicidae; genus Trachymyrmex; species Trachymyrmex septentrionalis. Next base: position 1,589,513 of record NW_017305873.1, on the reverse strand, counting down.
CGCCTAATTTTTCATGGTTAGTACAGAGAGTCCCTTTGTAAAAATTTTATATTTCTCCAAAAATATTTTTGCAATCTCGACAAATTTCCTCAATAAGCTAGACAGAATAATTTACAATTCGAAAAGCGTTGAGTTCGCGCTAGACTAAAAGGCAAAAAGCGAGAAAAAGAGTGGTTTTGCCTCTATTAAGCTCGGCCTGAAGATCCGGCATGTGTCTCTTTAACGTGCGGCGTCATTCCACCGGAAACCACGTGCGAGAGTTGGCACGACGACCACACAAGCACCAAGGGAGAGCCTGGGCCAGGAATGTATGTGTCCGAAGGTAAAACCGAACGTCGAGTGACCAATTAACTCCATACTCACTCTGAATTCTCCAATTGCCAGCGAGCCATCGATATGTACCCGGTGACTATCTCTTCCCACTACGCGTCCGTCTAGCGAACCGACCTGCGAATTCTAGTTGGGCAATTGACGTAACAGGATCATGGCTTTTCGATGGATTCAGTGACTCATTATCGCGTTACCGTTCAGCTCAGTGGATACTTCCTTATTTGCGTTTTCCCTGACTTAATGTTACTTTTACATTACATTAACCAAGTGAACGGTTCGTTTAAATGAATAATGTTGATAATAGAATGTGATAATTTATTGTAATAAGTCATGTTTTTCAAAAATTGTACTTTTAATATACAAATAAATACGAACCTTATTGCTTGTATGATAACGGTGAAAGTTTATTTCACCGAAGATTAACAATAAGTATTCAAAATTATAAGAAAATCTACTTTTTTCTCAAACTTTGATTAAAAAAAAAAAACAGTTAATAAAATGATAAAAAAAATCTGTAAATGAAAGAAAGTGACAAAAAATACATTCTGATGAGATATTATTTTCACAATTCCATCACTGTCGGATTAGTACAAATGTCTTAGGTACTTTCAAATAAATGTACCATAAATTGTCTCAAAGAAAAATGCGCGTGAGAAATACTGGAAATCCGAGTGTTCACTCACGCAAATACCTACATACACATATACACCTTAAACAATGAGAGAAAGCAATTGCTTGTCAAATAAATCCAAGCGCGCGCTTAAGAGAACGCTTCATCTCCTTAGATTATAATCTGCCTCGAGGCAGAGCTTATACGAACGTATGCGGACAGGTATTTCTTTATATATGTCTTACATTGCGTACCATATTACACTAGGAAAATGGGAATATTTCCAGATTTTCTCTCAGCGAATCCTCAGAGAATGCGTCGCACAAGAAAATATTTTCTATTTCTATCGTGACATTATTAACCAAGCCAAAGTCCGAGGGAATAAATTGTTGTTTTACCGTTTGGTATACCGTATGCTTTTACGTTGTAGACTTATATTTTCCCTACAAAACTGATTCGTCTCTGCAGCAAATTCAATTACAGACTTACATTCTAACCGCCACAAATATACATTAACGAAAACAGAAAAAAACACTTAAAAAGTAATTTAAAAATGTGTAAAAGTTAATTAGTTTCTTACGCCGCTTGTATGAAACATTTTGTTTAAAAAAACTAATTTACATTTAATTATATGTATTTTTAATTTTGAAAAGTTTGCGTTCGTATACTTGATCGTATATTATACGGAATTGTGCAGAATAATATTTTAATTGTTGTAAATGTTAATAAATAAACGGAGCGATATTTTAGAATACAAAATGTCTAGAAGGGACACTATACTTTTTATGGGAAATGTATATAAACATTTATAAATATTCCAGCATATTTTGAGCTTTTTGCAGCTCTGAGATGTACAGCAATTAATGTGAAGAAATATGCATTTGCGAGAGGAAGAATCTTCATAACTCGTCACCTACGGTGTCGTCCGCGAAAGCTACGAGTAATATTCGACATTCCAAGGTGAGATCCAAAGGTAATTGTGGAATGCTGACGTAAAAGCGCAAAATAGGCGAGAAAGATGAAGTGGCATTCTTTAGTGTACCATATACAACGCTGGTTTAATTGTTGCTCTAGTTAAAATTCATGCTACAACAGTCTAAAAAGAGACGCAAGATTTATTCTGTAATTATGTGTAGAATTTAAAAATAAACTCAAAAAATTAAAGGAAATAATTCGTCAAATGTAAAAACATAAATTATACTTTTAAATGATACATTTCCACAAATTTTAAACTTTATTTTTATATTCTTCAATAAAATATTTATTCATATAATATTACACATGCTTACACATATATTTTACTATTACCTTCTTTTACAATGAATATGTATGCTATTACACTTTAATTATTAGGTAATGTAAATTATATGACTGTTAATTCATAAGGCATTATTTATCTTTCACGTATCTCGACGGGTGTTAATTAGTGTGATGAAGCATCGCGAGTTTCATGCGTTCTAAAAATTTTACGAAAGTTAGCCTCACGCTTTGTTACGTAAATGCGAGATGTATAATGTGCCGAGGCTACATCGACTAACTTTTATACGCGTAGTTCGCCGACATTATTGTAAATATACTGTCATTAGCATAAAGTGTCGGGAAAGTTTGAACCGTGGGGAACATCGGTAACCGTAAAACAAATTCATTGAAAATTTAAGACACTCACGATAATATATTTCGCTTTTGCAACTATCAGTTTAAAAAAAATGTCGCAAAAAACTTTTAAATTCTATTAGTCCGATATTTACGAATCAAAAAGGTTGAAATAGAAACGCTCGGGTTTGTAGTAACACTGGATTAACCTATATATTTCGTAAAAAGTAAATGAACTCTAAAATTAAAGTAATGGAAAAAAAATAGAGAAAAGGAAGTGATTATGGAATATATGAATGGAACACCACGAAATCTTTTATAATTTAAATTATATAAGATTTGCAGCAATTGCTGTATATTTTGGAGATAAACCGTTAAAATTACATCTTCAGACTTCTGCTTAAAAGTTATAACATGGCTGCTGACTATGTTAATATTTATTATGTTGCTGTAAAAGCTGCATTTCAGTTTTGCAGGTAGTAGACGGTTTTACACGTGTATTTACATAATTTTGAGAAGTATGTTGGTACTAAACTTCAGTCTAGCTTGGAAATCTTGAATGTGTACATATGTGTGAATACGTATAGTGTTGAATGTGTTATAGATTATATATATACGAGTATATATATAGATGAGATATCTTATATCCCTCATTATTCCATCATTACAGCTCTTTTTGTGTAAATTTCGTTCTGTCTGTCTATATAATTGAAGAATTTTTATCCATAGCGTAATTAATTTCACTCTATGAACAAACTTGTACTAAAAGTAATTATGTGACATGAATATCTACTAATTGCAAGTTATTTCAATAAAACAAAATGGTGTTTCATAACCCCCTCCCTTTCTCCATCAATGTTTGTTGTACGTTGTAGATCAGTTTGATGTAGTCGAAAATGTAATATTGGTAATTCCCCATAAATTTCCCATAACTTCAACTTTAGAATTTATTTATTCCGTTTTTACAAAATGGGTTAGTCTGTTGCTATAGTAAATCATTTCAATTGAATTAATCACAAATTTCGTTGAATTTATCACAATAACCGTTGTCTCCTTCAATGCGAAACTAAAATCACAATAGCAAATCCAAATTTGCCACGTGGTTCAAAGAGTGTAGGATTTATGTGTCACAGGGAATTTGTAGAATGCGGGTACGTTTGCACTGAATCCCAAATTATCTGTGTCTTAATCCACGACGGGGAGTACGGCACGTGTGTGATGCAATGCATATATTGCATACGGGATTTGAATCCATTTGGGCTGATCTCCCGTGGTGGGAGTGATGTGCATCACCGACCGAAATGCGACTCGAAACAGTAACGTAATAACATTATACGACATGCGAAATTATCCTCTTCCCTGCCTCTTGCGCCTCTTAGAATTCGCGTAAGTCACGAGAATGTGAAGTGACGCGCACGCTCGTTCCCAAGTCATCAAGCACAAAACGAAATATTAATAAAATCTCTAACTATTTTTGTTTTTATTAACCTTTTTAGTCGAAATAAATGCAATTAAATGACTACAATTAATTATTCGTCTTTAGTAAACTTTTATTTTTTTTATAATATAAAAAATAAACCTCTTACGTGAAAAATTCAATTTCTAATTAACTCTTAATTTTTTTATCGTTGTCATATTCGTAGAAAGATAGAATTATATATTAATGTCGTTTTTGCTGTACTTTTATACATCAAAAAGTCGTTGACTCATCTTTACAAATATTTTATCTTACTCGCGTTCGCCGTATGTTTGCACAAGTAAAATAATATATAAAAAGAAAGTGTATTCTTTGGGCTCTGCAAGTAGATAGGGATGACAATGGTCAGACAGACGACGATGGCTTTTCGTACGAGAATGCGAGTGGAGACGTGACAGAGATAGACTGTCGCGAATTGAGGAAGGTTTATTATGTCCCTGGGGTAACTTCGGGGGAAAAACACGGTACAATACAGAGATACGACGGGGTGAATAAAAGATAAATATCAGAGATGTATCGGGGAAGAAAATATAAGGCGCAGGGGAACGATGGAAAGACGACTAAAATAGGTCTCGTTATATCTCGACGTGAAATCGATTAATGGCGAACAAATATTGAGCAAAACCGAATGGGCAAAATGCGCGCGAATGGAACGACAGTGTTGTGTAAACGAACGTTCGTTTTGCTTACGGATACTTGCAGCGGGGTTTTTGTGAAAATCGGATGATTTATTCTTACGAATACAATCGAGATTGCGCGCTTATTTTCCGATCGTTGCATGCTGCGACGACAATGGCGAAACTTGTTATGGCGTAACAATTGATGGGGACGATTTGAACTCGCTTCGATTTGCTCCATTTGCCGGGTGCAGAGGTTTATTTCATTTGCGTCATGTGAGATCGTTACGGCAGATAAATCATCTAATTTTAATCAGAAATAATTACAAAAGCATCTCCCGTACGTTCGTGGTTAATACGCTTTGAAATTAATTCGAAATTAATACGCTCAAGCTGTGCTTGAGAAAAGAAATCACAAAAAATTAAATTCCACGTGATGTTAATTCGAGAAGACGCGTGATAAAGCGATTTTAAATTGCAACAAACGTTTCTCTTTCAGGCGAACTTTCCATCTAAATTATCATATACCGGAATGTACCATCAGACTCGTGCGATACAACGCCATCAATTCTCCATCGGTTTTTCGATTTCGATAGATCTGCCAGTCGCGATGCAGTCGGAGAAGAATACAGCAAAGCGGAAGCGAAAGCGATGATAGAATGATGACCGCGCTGCGAAGAAAATGCAACGTATTGGGACGCGGGTTCCGTAGGATATAGCAATCGGTTCGAGGAAAGCTGCTAGAATTGCGGCGGATATATACTGCTGGCTGCGGAAACGGGGTATACAAATGTATGACGAGTAAACGTGCACCGCGCGAATCAGCGATGCTGCATCCAACTAGTATGGCGCGAGAGTAGCGAAAAGCGAGAAGCGCCTGAGTTTCTCAGTGTACATTACTCCCGGGGGCACCCTATCCTATTATACAGTCTCTAAGTTAATAGACTTGGACTTGGAGAGCCAGCCGCTTCGTTTCCACCATAGCTACTCTCTACGCGCAGCTATACTTACTTTCTCTCTCTCTCTCTCTCTCTCTCTTGCTCTATTTATCTCCCTTTCTCTCTGCGGTTGAATAGATCCCGCGAATAAATGTAACAGGCGGAATTAGTGCGCTGCTCTCGCGGATTGTTCGCCCTCTTCGTACGAGGATTGCATAATAAATAATCGTTTGTTACGGCAAATAATAAGAAAACAACTTTTAGCCTTCTTACGTATCAGCAATTTCATCAATCCTCTTGCTAGTCGGTCATTTGTATATTGAGAAAGGGATACTTACAAATTTATTTGTAAGAAATATAATTATTTCACTGAAATAAAATTGTATATTCTTATCAAATAAGCCTTATCTCTTATTTTATTTCTTCCGAATTAATGAGATGTATTTCATAGGAATAGATAGATTTCGTCATCATAATCAAATTTTTTCATAACTAATAAATATCAAAGAAAACGTTGTAACATTTGCTTCGCAATAACATTTCGAAAGAATATTTCGACATTTTTCTCTCAGTATAAGATCTATATAACAAATTCGTGATATTAAATTTTTTAAGGACACGCCATTCATATGTATAAAGTAAATCATTTAATCATCAACTCTATATTATAAATTGCAAATATGCGCAATTAACGTACAAGTTATTGCGAATTGTTTGCGTTTAGGATAAAAAATAATAGGTAAATAACAAGCGGTTGTTCAATATAAATTAATAAATATATATGCTCGACATGAATTAATAAATGCATAATTATACCTTATAATTATTCGTTTATTGTATAACTTCCAGCAATGTGGACAAACTTTAGTCGTCAGTTTAGCGTATAATTAAATGCGCGCGTTAAAACGATATTAATTCGACTTCCGACATTTCAATGAATATATTATCGAGGATTTAACATTTAAATTTGCGCAATCGATGTAATAAATGTTGAATCTTTCATTGCATAATGAGACGTATATAAAACCAAACGTCGAGATGCAAATCTTCGTCGAACGTTATCGATCATGTTTGGAATATATATCTATCAAAGGAAAAGACGACAGAAATCATTTTTCTCACTTTCGACATTTCAATGAATATATTATCACGACTTTAGCATTTAAATGTGCACAATCAAAGTAATCAATATTGAATTCTTTCATTGCCTAATGAAACGTAGGTGTATAAAGCCAAATATTGAGACGTTTGTCGACCGTTATCGATCATGTTTGAAATATAATATCAAAGGAAAGACGACAGAAATCACTTTTCTCAATTCTCGTAACACGTAAGTTCTTCGCCAGTACATATCTCGATCGAGATACCCCGATCATAAATCGTGGGTGCATTTTATTGTCAAGTTAACGCGGGTGTATCGAGATAACGACGGACGTGCGCATTTCGTTTCGCAGTTGTCCGACGAACAAAAGATCGCGACCACGTGCATTGTCCCTTCCTCCTATTTTCTATATCGGACGAGAGCAACCGACCACTAACACCTACGACGCCTTGCGGTTAATGGATGTAGGAACAAAGAGGAGACCGGTGGCTGAGTTGCGGACACGGCCGTGTAGATAGGGGTAGGTAGAGGATGCGATAAAAAGACGATCCAGCCAATAGATACCGAGATAGATGAGCCAACGGAAGCGCGTGCTTTTTTTATCTCCTTTCCTTTTTCTTTTTTTAACGGGGTTAAAGACCGAGTGTCGACGTTCTCACGCGATTGGCCGTTATTTACATGACTTCGGTGCACAAGGTAGAAACGGTGCACATACGCGTACCTGGTCTTTCTCTCATGCTATTAATTGTTCGCTATTAATAAAGCTCCTCTAACTGCGAATAATCATCAATTCTCTACCGTCTGGAACAGAGTTTTCCCAACTTTTTTAGCCATTCGTTGCGCCATATTTCATAATCGATTTAGATATTTGCAATAAAGTCTTTGCACATTCAAAGTCTATTGCCGCTTCACTTTTACAACCCTTTATATTAAGCTTTTATTCTCGTAAACCACGATACTTCATCGTCAATTATTTTTTTCAAATTAATTTTACAAAAACTCGGAAACTTTGCCATTTGTTCTTCTACATCGATCTTTACTTTCAAGAATAGCTGCTTCTCTTTACGTTAATTTCCATTTTCAATTTAATATTCTAATTTAATATATTTTCATCGTATATTGTAAATGCCAAGTTTTACTTGTTATTCTCTATGTTTCTCTATTCTCTGTGTTTTACGTGCTATCTCCCTTATGTAATTCATCTTTATAATATTCCATTTGTTATTTAAATTGCATTAACGTCTAGAATCTAGGCTCACAAAGCATTATTGCTGATGCCTCATTTTTTGAGACGCTATTCTACATTAATTATAGATGCTGCGTTCACGTTTCGGTAAGATAGATTTATTAATCACTAGTTTTTTGTAATTATATAAGTTACACTGAAAGAGCAATTTTCTGAAAAATCTAAAAATCTGACAAGATACAGATCTGAAAATAATTTTGCTGGACCATCACAATAATTTTGTAGGAATCTTAAACTTGATGAGAAATGCTGCAAAAAATTTTGATATTCTAATAATCAATTTTGTTATCCTACCTAATTGTTTTGATGGTCCAGCAAAATTATTTTTCAGATGTGTATCTGAAAGCTAAATTTTTAGATTCTTCAGCAAAATTGCTCTTTCGGTATGTTATATTATATATTATATAATGGATATGTGTATATACTTAATGTAAATCAAGTCTCTTGTTGGCAATATATTCAGCTTACAATGTTGTAAGCTGAAGTAATAAACTATTCATTCACTGCGCTTACGCTTAAATTTACACTCTTGCATGTCAATAAAGTTCATTATTATTAATATATTATTACTATTAAAGAAGGATTATTATTATTAAGAGAAATTTAAAATAAATAATTTTTTTACAATTGCAAGTAAAGTGTGCCATCGATACATCGCAAAAATTGCAGAGTGGATTAAAATCTAAGCGGCAACTCGAAAGGAAAGAACAGACATGCCTTGATCCTTCACATTTCTCGCGAAAATATCGCGTTGTCGTTCATGACGGCTGTCCGCCTACGCGACCGATGAGAAAGCGTTTTCTTGCACCATGAAAGACCTATCCAGGAGAAAGCTTTTTTATTGTTAAGCTTCCACACTGTGACCTCGCTTCGTTGCCTCGGAGTGAAACGCGAGTGTTATCCACTACTGGCGGTAGTCAGGAACACGAAGTGTTCCGTCGACAGGACAAACTGGATTCAGTTGCTCGCGTGTCGAAAGCATGTACACCACACCACGAAATAAAGTACCATCGACGTAAATATGGCGTAGTAACATACATGTGATGTAACGTGGCGGGAACTGGCTAATCGACTTGACGCACCATTTATATATAATTTTCTAATAAATCTGACTTAAAAGTCACATTTTTAACTTGGAAATAGAAATTTATATTTATAAATTCATGAAGAGATCTGTGTATGTGTACGTGTGCCAGTTCACAGCATATTTTTCGATTGATGATTTTGTGCTCCTTTTTTTTCGTCGTTCACGAAAAATACATTTCGAAGCAATGCGGGGATTGGCGTGACGCCAAAACGCGAAGTATGCAAATTCGACGAAGCTCGAAACGAACTTCGTTAGACGATTGACAAATTACACGCTCGCAATCGGTCTATCTATATCTACAATATAACTAATGGCATTAGTGACGATTGTCTACCGTATGGATTCCTCGTAATGCGAGGAATGTGAAAATATCAATAAACACTTTGCACTTATCTATAAATATTATTGTAAAAAGTTTAAACTTAACTCTGGCTAGAAATTAGCACAGTTTCTTAATCAACCCACTTCTAAAAAATTATGATTAAGATTTTTTTAGATTGTAGTAATTTTATTATTATTAGCAGATTTAAAATAAAAAATCAGATACACGGTAAAAAACTTTATTAAAATATTTAATGATAATGTAATATATTATTCTCTAATTATAATATGTTATTAAAGTAATATTACTTAGTAAGAATAAGATATAATTGTATCAGATTTTATATTAATTTCTCTACTTTGCAATTGTTCTACTTTTAAATAAATAATAATTAAGAATTCTTCAGTTTGCAGTAATTACCATTAGCAAATCCAAAATAAAAAATCAGATGCACAAAAAAAACTTTATTATTATTTAAATATAACGTAATTGTATTATATTGTTATTGTTAAAGTAATATTACTGCAATAAAAATGATATAATATATCAGATTTTGTGTTAACTTAAATTTTTGTCCTTTTCTTTGTTAAAATAAAAAGAAACTAAGATCTCAAAAGAAACAAATTGATAATCCAATCTCTTGAGTTAAATTGTTAATTAACTCCATTGTTTCACTTAATATCATATTGAATAAGAATAGGTAATTTATAGAAATAATTCAAAATACCTAATTCAAATTAAGTATAATTTGACTGATTATAAATTTAAGTGTATATAAATTATATTACAGTAACTATATTTAATTTATATTTAATTATATATTTTAATAATTTTTTTCTTTTTAATAAATTAATTCACATACATTTTATTTTTATTTACATATATGTTGTTATTTATCTTGTGTGTGTGCGCGCGCACGCACGCGCGCGCACACACACACACACACACACACACACACACACATACGTATATGGATAGCATCATGCTCTTTTCAAGTATAAGGGGAGAGCAAGGGAAGAGTTCATATTGCCCTCTGAGCAATATATCGCTTGAAACAAGCAGCTTTGTGCAGCGCATTCCTTAGAGATGCGTTGAAGACTTAAGGTGTCCTTAATCCAACCGTGATAAGCGTGACGCAGCTATGCCTCCGCACTCTCACCGGTTGATCCCCGGAAATTGGATCGATAAGCTCTTATTCCAAACGTTGCGTCCCCGAATCGACCGCTCTGCTCTCCCGGGAGATCCCCATTCTACACCAACCCCGCATCTCGTGTGCATCCGCGCGTGCATACTGTATAGAATATTTAGCTGCGCGTAAACTGTTTGCGGTGCTCGTAGTTATAACTTGTCGAGCTGAAGGCTAATACAATGTAATTTGATTAGGGGATTGGATCCGAGCCTCCCGCGGTGAATGTAATTTCATCTCTTATGATCCGGCAAAAGCTGCTGCCTTTAACTATTCGTAATCGATTGTCTTGATGAAAGGATGAAAACAATATACAATATAATGAGATGTGCGTGTGTGTGTGTGTGTATGTGTGTGTGTTTGTGGCATTATTAGTTATTGATTCTCCTGCACCGATATTTAACGAAACATAAAACGATAGATACTGAATACAGATATATTGTACTTGAACATATTATTTCTAGAAGAAAATAAATAGAATTATATCTCTCTGTTTAGAAAGTTGGACATGTAAAGCTTTTCAAATGCGATTATTTACTGAAATTAATATGATTATTGACATATAATTTTCTCCATAATTTTCTCATTTCAAAATTATTAATAGTCAAAATTAGTAATTATTTCTCTGCTTTACACGAAAAGTCAGATTACTCTAGCCAGGGAGAAAAGTGACAGATAAAAGTAATAATAATATTTAGCTATCAGATTTTAATTAGCCATTAATCATGAGGTATGGATAAGAGACGTGCAAAAATAATTTCACTACTCCAGAAGTGCGTGTACAATTATCCAGATCGAGAAATTATCTTAAGAAATTGACTAAAAAGAAAAGACAAAGAAATCATGCAGGGTATATATTAAATAGATAATTTTAATGAAGACTCTGCCAAGTATATAGTGGAAGCTACGATGTCATCGCATTTGTAGTCCAAGTATTATGCAATAAATCTAGACTTTAACCGCCTCTAGCTTTAGCCGCCTGTATGCTATGACACGCGTCACATGCTCGTTAAACGTGTCCCTAGACGGATGTATGAGGTTAGAAGAAGAAATTGTAAACCAAGTCTCTTCTTGATATATAAGCTGAAGTAATAAATTTCTAGTCATTCATTAAAGACTCACAGTTTCCACGTGCCAACTATAAAAGCGAGTCAACAGCGCGTTGCGCACATTAGACGATTAATAATAATCGTAGCAATACGATGTTTCGCTTTTTTCTATAATATATAATGCGTCCCTCCATCAAACTAACCGCATGTATTATTCGCGATTTTATTCCTGGCGGCGCGCAAGGGAACGAGCACGGGATTTAAACTTAAGTGCGTCGCAACGTTATGAAGCACTATTTACCCGCGAAGGAAATAAAAGCGATTTAGTGTGCCGGTGCATTGTTGTCGACCGGCGCACAGGTGAGTCCTGATATAATTCTTCGCTATCGCCCACCCGCTCATTGCCCCCGTCCCACACCCAGTTATTTACGAAAGAGAAACTCCGCGAGATAGAATGAGCGAAATTGATATGGATTAACTTAAGAGCTCCCTAGCTCTGTCGGCGTTAAAAAATGAATACGAGCGACGAACACTTTGGAGTTTATGTAAATTATACACTCCGACAACGTGCAACGTTAAAATAAAAGGGGAAAACTCCATCATACGGGGATGTGCATTATCGATAAATTCGCATCGAAAACGAGGATGCATATTCCCTCATTACGTCTGTCTCTCTGGTGATCTACTTTATTAAATTAATTCTACATTGATTGGATGCGGCATATTTCCATTGCTATCTCTGATTTTCGAGTGAAAATGCAATAAATATCTATTTTCTTGCACTTCATGTTAACGCTTTACAATTAACAATACACCGTTATATTAAACTCGCTTTAATATGATTTAGGTTGATTTTGTGTCGTTTGGCATTGATATTAATTACATTGTTCGGCAAATTTAAATATTTTTTCTAGAACGAACAGATTCTTGCAGATTTTTTTTTGTTTTTGAAAATAAATATGTAAATTTGAAATGAATCCGTAAATGAAAGCTATCACGTCACGTTTTTGAAAATCAGATCCTAGTGGAAAAAATGCATTTTTATAAGGTACCTTTGAGCTAAAGTATCTCAAAAATATGACGCGATACAACAATTTCTTTTACAGATTCGTTTTCAGAAACATGAATCTATAAAAGTCATTTACTATGTTGGTTTTTAGTTTGGCAAGAAACAACAGTTACAATGGAAAGAAAAAACTTAAATTTGTAGCTGCATAAATACATAACTCTCTAAAAACAGCTTATATATGCAATTTGAATAATCACCTGCATTTAAATATTATGGTTTGTGAAGCCGCTGATTATAAATTCGAAATCAAAATTATCAAATTTTAAGCAGTTATTGTTAAACAAAGATTTGATTTGAATAAAAACCAATAACACTGGATTTTACGAAAGAAATATAAGTACAGTGCAGTGTAAATTTCCGCTTATCTTATTTGTGTAGAAAAATACAAAATTAAAAACAATTCTATATGAACAACAGAGTGGGTGCTGCAATTAAAAATAGCTAGCGATTATTTTATATCACAAATAGAATAAACGCGGATTGACAATGCTGATCTCTAGCGAGATCGCAGACTCGCGAGGGATATCTCGCAGGATGCTGCGTGTCATTGCGGGATGTTAACACGCACTGTGCGTGTGTTCCGGGCCACAGCGACGACAAGAGCCGTTGATGTCGAACAGCGGAATAGTAGGCGAATGATCGAGTCTCGTTGCTGTTTGTTCGAATCCGATGATACGCTGCTGCTACGAGCTTTGCTGGATATTATTAATTCGTCATGAAAATTACTATCGATTTTTATGATTAATAGATCAAAAAAAAAAAAGATATCGGTGCACAATTACCGGAATTATAATCACATGTGTAAAGGATCTCGCACTAATTATATGGAAAATCGGGTTTCGAAGAAATAAGTTAGTTTTCACATGTAATGCAGCGTATAATGTTAAAACACAAGACTCAATGATGGATAAACACTATCCATTATTGAATTTTGTGTCTGACTTTTTTTGTTCACCAGATTGTGAGTTACATTATATGTGAAAACTAATTCATTTCATTAAGACCCAATTTTTCATAATATGAGGGTCCTATCTAATTAACTTTTTGATGATTGAATCTGCTTGTTGCTACGAGCACTGGCTAATTAAAATAGATATTTTACCGATACCTGGCATCGACTCGACCAATTTTCTACTATTACTGATGTCGGTTTGAATATCAGCATTATGCAACTCTTGAATGAGTTTGAAAATCATTATCTGTCGCTACAATGAGATTATTTATCATTCTTCTATTTCCGCGATAATTAAGTTTAAGATTTCATAATTTGTAGCCTTTATTTCCATTTTTATTCAGTAATATTGTTAGTCGCATTATAACTGTGAAGATTAACATCGCGAAATAGAGCGAAGTCTAACACATGCCGGTTAAAAATGAATGAAATAACGGGCTTAATATCCCGCTGTTCTAAATTCAACGTGACTTGTAACGCTGCCCGTCTCAGTTCCGCGAAATTCGTCGTAGGGGAAGCACCGCCCTTGCAAATTTTCCTCAAAATGTAATCCTTCCCATGCATGCGGACGTTATAACTTGCGGTGCTGTACGGCCGGCGTCTGAATCGCGGAGAGAAATGCTGGTGGAACAATAGCATCCTGTTTTAGTAATTCAACCTGCGCCACGCTTTTCTGTCATTCTTCGTAAAGGCGCAGCGCGGGACGCTGCATTGTATCAGGAATTCTCGGTGGATATTGCCGACATTTATCAAATTATACCGAGTGTAATATTTGATAGGATTATGTATAATGACTTCATATGACAAAAAAGAAGACACGTATAATGAAAAAAAATAATTATAAATAATTATAAAAAATAAAATGACGAAAATGAAAGAATATTTCTAATTACTAATATAAAGTGTATTCCTATAATACACAATTGTTAAATTTAATACATTTCACGTACCCCAAACGGATCACTCTTTGTATTAATCGAATACAAGATAAATATATTAGAAAGTACTCACACAAACATTATGCAAAAATTAATTTAAAAATATAGATAATACTTTAACTCAATTTGGAAATTGCAAATATATTTCTTTAATAAAATTAATATATATATAAGTTAAATTAATATACTATCCATAAATTAAAATAATACATTTTTATTTAGTTTAGAATTTATGTTTTAAAATACATGATTTTTATGTGTTTTTACTTACTCATAAGTTATGGTCACTTACTCATAAATAGTGTCATTTTAACACTAAGAAATATTAAATATCAATTTAATATGAAATATTCAAATAACGTAAATACATTACGATAAATTAACACATATTAAAAATTTAACACAAAAATTTTAAGAAGAGCCGGTTTTAATACAAATAAAATATTTTGTACAGTATCTTTTTATATTATGATAAGCCAATTTATCTATCGAGAATTGATATCCCTGTCTGTATGTAATATTTAATAAATAATATCTTATAAAAATATATATAAAAACTGATGAAAGAAAATCGAGATAAATATCGAGATAACACTGAGATACTGATTTTTTTTTCACGTAATTCACCGATAAATTCTTTTTGTTAGCAAAAACCTTAAATCCATCTCTCTATATCTTCCATTCCTTTTCTTGGTCTCGGTACCACTAGTAGAAGAAGTCGTCTTAGGGGCAGACGTCGAGTCGACGGGCAAAAATGAGAAAATAAGTACGAGGGAGTAAATGGCGGAAAGCAGTCACCACGGAACGTCGCGGACGCTGTACGATAAAAGTAAATAAGCCGATAGGTGTCTCCGGAACGTGACGGCAACGATGGCGGTAAGGCCTTTCCGTTATTAGAAGCCACCGCTTCGCCATGCCGAGGAAAAACCACCTCTCCCTTTCCCGTGATCATAGTTTTTCCTTGCCGTCGCTCGCGCCCAGAGAGAGCTTTACTTTCACTCACCTTACGATCTGGCTATTACCTTCGTGACAAGGCATCCCCCTATCTCTAATCCCGTTTCTATTAGCTTCTCCTCTCGCCAACCAACGAGATACTTGCGTTCGTCATGAGCAGCTTTAGAGAATCGCATATAACAGACTCGCGCCTCTTAAACTTTGTTGTATAAAATTAAAAGTTTTAAGCGGATTTGCAAAATAAAATATGTATAACAAAACGATTATTCTGATTGGATAATACATCGTTGAGATGATTGATTATATCGATATATATCGATCGATAGAAGATACTTTGACATGAGCATATTCAGAATTTTTTTTCGGGAGAGGAGTTATCAATTTTGTATTAAAAATCACGTGACATTAAACTAAGTTAAATTAAAAGAAAAGAAAGAATGGAAAATAAAAGGAAATCATTTAAAAAAATTTATAACATTAATGAATTATGTGATATAATTTTTTTTCTAAAGCGATTTAACACATCTCCAAAAAATTACGACGGGGATATGAAATCTCTAATTCTTCCTCCCATCTTTCTGGACACGCTTTAGAGAAGTACATTCCATATGATAAACTAACATACACGAAAAAAAGGACGGTTTTTTTCAAAATATTTAAAAATGTAGCTAGATGCAGATTTAAAACCATTTTACTGGAGCATAAAAAGTAATTGGAGCATAAAAACATAAAGATCACTCAAGCATAATGGACAATGCTACAAAATTTTGAACAACCAATAAAATTTTCTAACAACCAATTTAAGCGTCCTATGGAATTATTTTGATAGTCCAAATAAAATTATTTTCAAATATCTATAGTTAAGTTTTTAGATACCTACTTGAGCAAAATCATCCTTTCTCCGTGTGTATAAAATACATAACTAAATACCATATCGATATTCTGATAAAACCAAATAACAATACGGATGGCAGAAACCAGAAACATCCTGAGCGCAAACACGTTTATTTCAAAAACAACGAAGGTAGATATTTATCAGCGTTCCGGCAACTGTCGCGACATATCAGGGTGGGTCGCAACGCCATCATCGGGGGCGTATACATATTTGCCGCGGGTAGATTGGCTCTTTTTCAGGACGACAGGCACGAAATAACTTCTGAACGAATAAACCGTAACGGATGGCCATAACGATCCGCGCGCAATACGCGCGTACGCGTGATCGGTTGTCACAGCAAATTTTCGCGGTGTACGTTCGCGTTTCGCGACGCTCCTGTCACGAAACAAAACCAAACGGACGAAAAAAAGAATGTCCGCCCATTTTTGGGCGTGCAGCAGTCGCAAGCGGCAATGCCCGTCGATTAGTGGCCTGGCATTTTCGTCAAAAACGAAAATCTCCTGACTTCCACGGCGAAGGCCCACACTTTTTGGAGCCGTCTCATCGTCCCCATGATTCGAGCTTTGCACGCGCTCGAAAGTTAATTTATTCATGATGCCGTTAAAATATTCATTGGATACGCGAGACAACGCGCGCGCACGACTCACCGTAATTCCTTTCTCGTTGACTTTTTCGCCGGAGACGCGTTGCGTTGCGTTTATATGCGCGCACTCGCGCGACTTACGGTGCGAGCCCCTCATCTTTTATGGATAACGCGCACTTTCGTGAATTATGAACGACGGGTCGTCTGTACTTTATAATAAATAAAGTCCGATTCCACTGACGAAATATTCCCACGCAAGTGTCGTCGTCATAAATAAAATTCCCTCTTTCAGATTAATATCTTTTTTTTATTAAACTTAAATAATGTCTTGATTACTCAAATTTGTTACGAATTTGTTTGAGCATGGCCTTCACATCTTATTCATTTATATAGATTAATCAAAAATTAATATTTATATTTCTGTGGAATTCGCATTAAAAAAAAAAAACAATTTTGCTGAAATACCTAAAAATTTAGCTGTAGCAAAACTTTGTTTGTGCTAATTTAAAACGCAATACTTGCAATTAAATATCAAGATTCCCAAGATAACAAATTAAATCTGTATGTCACATATTTTTTTATGAATTCCGTGTATTTTCGTGCACTATAAACGACTGGTTTGTGCCTTGCAATAAATAAAGTCTAATTCTACCGACGAGGTACTCGTATACGTCGCACAAATCTGCCGTATACGTCGTCCTCGTAAATAAAATTCTCTCTTTCAAATTAATACTTGACTGAAACGAAAGAGCTCATATAACGTCCTGCTTATCAATGCAAATTTTTTACACACGTGGTCTTTTCAGCATCTTATTTGCGTTCATAGATTAAAATCAATATTCATATCCCTGTGACAGAATGTCCGGTTTGAAATGCAAAACTTGTAATTGGACATGGAGATTCCGAAGATGATTAAATCTGTACGTTATATCGTTGCATTGTACGTACAGAAGTTATATCTTCAGATGAAATCATTGGACTGGTTTGAACAGCTCGAATGGGAGATTTGATGGGGGAGGCGTATTGGTCCCACAAAGCAAACTATCGCAACCCAGGATTAATCCATTATAAACTCCCGCATTCCGCTGGCGATTCGATTTAAAAATAGATCGAAATAACCGACGGAGAGGGGGACGCAAAATCTATTACTATCTAACTCCGTTTCTGTTAACTCGTTTCCGAACAAACCGATTGCGGGCCGTCACGCCAAACACGTCGCCGTAAAATACTCGGTACCACAAATGTTGACACGTTATTCCGCGATTCTGACGCAAGCTGCGATTTCATCGACGACGTCCGAGCGCCGCGGTGCACCGTAGGTTTCATCTCCATAAATTAATTAGCAGTTGTATAATTTAAACGCACTATGCAATAACGCAGACACAGGTTCTCGTCGCAGAAATTAACTGACAATTTATCTAAAAATATATCGCTCATTACTGCTGAAAGTGAAGTAATTCCTTGACCATTCAAAGCCAAAAGTCGTATCTCTTTTCTCAAAATAATATTTATTTAAAGTTATTATATTTTCAATTAACTATTCTCTTTTTTATTATATTAAAACACTCACACTGATTCTTAATAGATTCTTGCATAATTTCTAAATTAATGATTAATATTATAAGAGATTTAATTTAAGGATTCAATTACTTTTTTGAATTTTTATCTCCTCCCTCAATCTGTCCTCATCGGCTTCGAAAACGAATGCGTCATGCTTTGTGAGCTTTACTCCCTGTCGGCTTGCTTTCTATCCCTATAGCTTATTATTCATCATCGGAGTCTTCCTCGTCGACACGGAAATCCTCTTTTCCTCGATGAGGCGACGAGACAAGAAAAAGCAGTGCATCTCGATTGCGAGATTGATTTCCGAAATTGAATGTCGACGGAATTTCGTGGAAAAAACAAATATGTTATGAAATCAAAACTAAACAAGATTATATTTTGTATACAAATTAAAGTATTTTTCAATGTTTTATCAAATTTTAAAAAATTCAAACGTTTCTCATACTCGATAATTTGCAAATTTATAAAATAATTTCTCCAATACTATTAACTATAATTAAATTTATTATTATCTAGAACTTCTACGAAAAAAGAACGATTTTGCTGAAATATCTATAATGAACATTTTTTTTTAGCTAGATACATATCTAAAATTAATTTTGTCGAACTATCAAAAGAATTACGAAAGCAACTCAACTATAATGTTGCTTTTAATATTCTAACAGTTTGAGCATCTTACATAATTATATTTTGATTCAACACAATTATTTTCAGATCTGTATCTATACTTCATTTTTAAATATTTCAGCAAAACCATTCTTTCCATGATATTGTTCATCAAGACTCTATTGATCGCAGAGCAAAATAATTCTGTGTTGCTAGAATAATAATCGTTAAGAAATAAGTTTAAAGTGCACTCGGTGTCGCCGTGTTATTCAGCAAAGCACGCGAAGGAGACGAGAAAAAAAATTCGAGGCAAGCGGAAAAGCGCAACGGCGCTATCACGGCCATAATCGACTCGATTAGTTTTTCGATTTCGCGCGATTTCCGCCGTCATTATCGACGGGAGAATCGCTTGAGAACTCTCAACTCCTCCCCAGGCGCTTTTTCCATCCATTTTCCGAATAATCCATTCACCATGTCGCTCGAGACCATACTACGAGTAGTATGCAAGGGAGGAACACATGCGGCGTAGTTTTCTCGAGGAAGATGGCGAAATATGATTATAATGGCAAAAAGCCAAGCGATAACGGAAAATAAAATGAAAGAAAATATGAAAGTGGCGCAGTCGGAGTTATCTTCCATTGCAGAACAATCTATTACGATGGACAGACAATATTGATTTCTTATGTGCAGATTGCCATTTCTTATGTATGTAGTTGGAAACGAGAGAAAATTATTTATAACGTTTTAAAAAATTATTATGCTGAGAAAGGCATTTGTAATATTAAAAAGAAAAAAAATAGATATATGTAAAAATAAAAAAAATTTTTTTTTTAAATGGCAATATAAAAAACAATCTGGAAAAATAATCTTAATTCCTGAAACAAATAACATTATAAACTATCAAAAAATGGCTAATAGGAATTAGTGCTGTAAAAGGTACATAATAAATATAAATGTCATTAAAATATAATCATATGTTTACATTTCTAAGAACACGTATACATATTTTGGTTAAATTTGAAGATGGTTAAAAGTTTGGCCAAAACATGTATGTACATATACATGATCTTAGAAGTAAATATAATTATATTTTAATGACATTTATATTTTTGTTATATTATTGTGCACCTCTCTCTCTCTCTCTCTCTCTCTCACAGCAAATTCCCAGCAACCGCTTTTTTACTAATTTGTAATCTTTAATATAAAAAAATGTACAATTAACTAATGTTAGCTCTGAGGCTCTACATAATTACGTATTCATGAAACGTTGAATGTAAATGAGACATAAATGATTCAATTAAAATTTCTTCACGTTTGTGTATTAATAAAATCCCAAAACGTCAACGTTGACTGTAGACGGATAAAGTCAGAAAGACAGGATGGCAAAATCAGGAAACGTAATTAGAAATTACCTGTTAATAATTGCGGTGAAAACGGATTATCGCCATGAACATCGTAATTACGCTTGCTGAGTCTGCAAATCTCTTCGCTAGCCGCTCGTAATTCGCCCTGCTGATCGATAACGTGCGACAACGAGCTCGAAAATGTATTAACACGCCCAGTATCTCGGGAAAAAGGAACTGCAGAAATCGGATACGTGCCGAGAGTAAAACCGACGTCGCCGATAATCGCGGAGAGAACACTAAGAAATAAATACAATACGTTTAACGGACAAGAGAAAGATTTTGTTACGGCAAAAAGGTAGTCAGGTGGCCGAACAAAAGACTATCGAAATAAAAGCGTGAAGACAGATACATACAAAAAAAAATAGGTAGCCGAATTATGACAAATAAAATGTGTCAGATAGATGACCCGGCAAAAAGCAAGCTGACACGAAATAAACGGAAGATAAAGAGGCTCCATTAATCAGCTTTCTGTTGCGAAATCCCGTAAGAACAATGAATGCAATTAGCTAGGAACGGTTACAATGGGGGAGGGGACCCGGCTTGCTTTCGCCAGGAAGTATAGGATAAAGAGAGAAGACGGAAAACATTTAGAGGCATTCGTTACTCCAGCCCCGGCGAAGTGTGCTGACGACAGCTAATGAAACTCGTTAGACTCATTAACTATTACTATCGATGATGAAGTAAAAAAGAAAAAATGCGAAGTAGATTAGAACGAAATGAAAAGAAATTTCAGCATTTTCGTTACGCGCGATTTTAGTCTAAGGAAACCGTTGCGTAGGAACAGTCTCTTATTGATTTTGATGGATTTTGAATATATTGTACATTATAGAGTATCAAAAATTTTACCTATGCGTTTTTATCTGCTTATTTTAAAATTTAGGAATCGAAATAATTTCTCGAAAATAACGGATTTTTTTTAGCAAACATCTTGGAAACTAAGAGATATAATATGTATATAAACAAATGTTTTATAAAAAAGTTTTATGATACTTTATACTCTTGATAAAGGTGTATTTACATTTTTCGCAATTTTTTAAATTTATCCCCATCTCCAGGGATTGTTTCGATCCCTTAACCACGAGGTAAGTAGAGAAAAAAATATGGATCTAACGAGTTTTTTATACAACATATCGAAGCTCCATCAAAATCCACGAGAGACAGTTCTGATGATTCCCTTGTGAGACTGTAATTGAGATCCGCTTCAATTTCCACGTGACATAATAATCTCGAAGTGTATAAAGTTATTATTATGATTGTTATTGTATGTTGTTCGATCTATCTTCATATAAAGCTTAAAAAATTTAATATATATATATATATATACATACATACATAAAGGCATTAAGAGATTTAATTGTTGCCATTTTTCTAATAATGATTGATTTTTGCTGATTAGTTTTTTCTTGTTTGGCTCTTTCATGCGAGAGTAACTATTAACATAAGATATTTCAACACAAAGGTTAGATTTTCATGAACGATCTGTGTACTTGTGTATATGTATTTGTATACTTTCTATATAAGTGTATACACTCTTCTATATTAAAAGTTAAATAACGCGGGCGTCTGTTACCTAATAGAATATAAAAAAATATAACAGAAATAAATTCTAGAAATACTTATTTAATTTTCATTTCATTCATACAAATGAAAATTTAAATTAATGAAAATTGCTATTTTATTATTAAAATATAAAATCGGAAGATGCCTCAGCGAAGAAAGAGAAAATGAGATAAAAGAAAGTGAATTAAGGAAAGAATAAAAGAGAAGTTGCAAAGAAAACTTTAACATTTGAGTCGTAAGTGTTCATAATCGAAATTGATGATCGATTTCATCGCGTGGAATTCTGAAATCTCGAATGCGACGTCACAAACGATGCGATTTTCGTGCCGCATGATTCAGTGCCATATAGCGAATAGCCATATTTCCATGATATTGCTTTCCCGCTTTGCATATTTTTGTTTTCGAGCATCGATTTACATAAACGACGTGTTTATTTTGAAAATAAATAGTTCTGAAAACGATTGCGAATTTTATATCGCTGCATCAATATACGCAAAATTTTCGAAATCAAATTTATATCGCTTTGCATTTCAATGCTTTTGCAATTTTATTGAGCGTATGTTTAGACGAGATTATTCTGTGCTTTACCAAAACTTTCCTAAGAAATCCGAGTGATATATAATACAATCATAGGAAGAACTAAGTTAATGTTACATTTGTCGGTAATTCTAGATTCCAGTAGATTAAAATAATGATGCCCTCGTAACAGCAGCTGACTCGGAACTCTGTTTCATAAACGTGCTACTAACTTATTCAATGTTTCAATAATAGATGTGATACCGTGAAACATTACAACTCTTATGTAACGTAAGATTTTTTATGGTCAAAGGAAATATATGAGTGGAGAAGATTAGTCGGATCTCATTTTACGTTCTACATATAGAACATGGAAAAGAGAAAATTATAGTAATCTGCGAGTCAAGAAGTTTATTCAAATGATATTGCACATTCTTCTTTTCGTCGATAAAAATCCATAAATTAAGATTAATAAAGAAATTTGAAGCTAAATCGAAAGAAAATTGTACTAAGTACTAAATTATGCAAATTCCATGTGGTATATTTGTTTATAAAAAGAAAATAAGAACGAATTTTCTTTTGTAATATTTTTCTTTTTGACTTCTTTCTTCCAAATATTTTTTATTTGAGATTATTACTTTTATTCCAGATTATTCTCAAAATAACTTGACTGTACGATATTACAATATTTTCGCTGTCGCTGTAGAGTTGGTAGGATCCCACAAATGGCGTCTATGTGGGATACGCAATGGAGGCTGGTCGAGACAAAACGAGGGTTATTCCATTCGCCATGACTAAGTGAACGCGTCAAAACTGCCGCGTGCAACCCGCCGGCGACAATGGCACGAGTAATGAAGGTAACCACAAAATTACACTCCGGACGATAATCGAGTTTCGTCTGTTGTTACGTGCCGCACATCTTCGCGCCATCGTATCGCTTCTCTCATTCCCTGCTTGCTTCAAATTACGCTCGAAAACTCGAAACTCGAAAACCGCTTCTTAAACGCTTACGTAAACGCGATACCATCCCCTGCCTTGATACTGATTATTTGTTCTGATTTTGTTTCTCAATAAATAAGGCTATTTTTTTACACTAAAAAAGAACGTTTTTAAAAAAAATCCATCACCCTTGAATTTTTTGAAAATCCGCTTTATAAATTTGCAAATTTATATTATGTAAGTACAAAGCACTTATACACTTTCCACGTAATGTATGCGGTATTATATAAGATTGAATAAAATGCTTTTTCCATGTATTATGGACAATTTTCTAATTGCTATATCTCAAAAACAAAAACTTAAATAAAACAAAATATATTTTAAAAGTAAAAATTGATACTTTTGTTTATTTATATTAACGAAATTAAAAAAAAATTGCTTTCAAGGCTATAACAATCTCTTGAAAAAAAATCTGTGGATAATAAAATGTTTTTAATATTCTTTTCCAGCAACTAAAGATATATAAGAATCATCAAATTCACAAAGGTAATGAGAAACAAAAACCTTGTTCTTTATTACTATTATTACAATTCAATTACTTGTAGAAGCTACAATAGAAAAATAATAAAAATAAGTCTTTTGTATTCTTCACATTTTCCTTATATTCCATACAAATAAGAGTTCTTCTGGAAAATTTACGTGAGTTGTAAAAGCTTATTACTAAAGAGAATCTCATTAAATTATACATTTCTTTATATTTTTCTATCCATCATATTTTTCATTCATTTACAATTTGCCTCGTAGGCATTTCCAGATCTTACTATCCCAGATTAATCAAAATAATAGCTGACGCGGAAAAATACGAAAGCGACAAGAACAGGAACGTCCACTCCATCCGCCTACTTTCCTCACGGCGATTTCCGCATCCAAGTCGCCAAGAGTATAACCACGGGGGAAACTTCCGTGAGGGCATTCGGACATATTTTTTCCGCCTACGTGGGACTCCGGCGTCTTAAATCATCCGGAGTTTCCCCCGACAGGATATCCTCCTGTCCCAGGAAGTGGCGTGGCACCGGAGAAAAACGAAAAGCACGCGTATAGGGTGGGGAAAAAAGAAGAGGCGGTGAACGAAAACGCGGCGTGGGATGCCGCCTAAGAGGTCGGAGGTCGACGAGGAGCAGCAGGATGTAACCAGAATGAGAGAGGGAGATACCTGCCAGTTACGCCCGCCGGACACGCAACGCCGTTTGAATTATGATCGTGCAAAGTTAGTCTCTATTAAAGCCATAAATTTCGAATTCAATAACAGCCCCGGGGCGAGAGGATACACTCGAGCAGTTCTCTGCCAGTCTCCGGCGAAAGAGAGCCACTCTCCGGGATCGAAACTGACGCACTCGCGCGCACGTGCGGCTCCGCGCCGCACGCTACCGGCGCAAGTGCTCGGTGTGCATTGCATGCACATGTATACACGCGATAAAACTTCCCACCGCTTGACAAATTGCATCGACCCGGAATTCAGCACTAATCTATTCGTCTCGTTGCCGTTAGCTATTCACGCTCGCGTTCGATAGCTTCTCGAGCCATCGGCCCTGGCACATTGCCTTTGCGAATACCTACCTACAGATAGGACAATGTGAACCAAAACGCTAACGTTGGTGCGACACTCCTCTTATCATAATAATTATGTGAATTTTCAAAATATAAATATGTACAACCGTGATCTTCCGTCGCGCGTGCAGTAGGTACGTTTTTGTTTTGTATTAACAACTAAAACAGTTTACAAGAGTATAACAATAAATAACATAAAAAACGTGATTATAGAACGCGATTAAAGAAATATGAATATAGAAAAAATTTTATGTGATATAAAAAGTTTTTAATAGAAACAATTGTTGTTGATTTAAATTCCATTTTTAAAAATATGGTATTTTGTAATATTTTAATATTTTACTTATAATATTTTAATTTTTCAAATAATCGATAAACCAAAATCAAAGACCAAAAAACTTGTGTGTGATTTAAAAATCGAGATTAAAACGATGTATTATATTCTGAAAAATTAAATACAAAAAGTATATTTAAGAATGGAAATGTGTCAAAAATATTTTCAGTCAATTTACTCAATTCAGTCAATTTCGGTATTTACAGTCAATTCTTTATTTAGCATGTTAAGCACCGAGTCTATTTCTTTTAACTTCTTATTTTAATTATTTATATTCAGTCATGGTGTAATTTTTTATACTCAGTCGTGACGTTTAACGTGTTAAAATTTTCTATCATCAGTTACTGATGATTGACGCGACTTGAACGAAAAGTATATTGTCAGTCACCAGTGACTGACATGGCGCTTAACGTGTTGAGATTGTTTTAAGTACAGTCTTAAAATATCATGAACCAATGAGAAAGTCGCATTAATATCTAAGATGGTTTTAATAAATAAGACAGTCGAAATAAGACTATAAATACAATC
>NW_017305873.1:1557570-1563405 GCF_001594115.1 Trachymyrmex septentrionalis | reverse complement strand
ATATTCCTAATAATCAGTTCTACAGATTAAATTTGCATTTTATATATCTATTTATTAAAAATTTTAATAATTTAAAACGTTCAAACCTATTTTCTAAAAAACATTGATTTTTTAGTTGTATCGTTGTTGTAGCAAAAAAATAAGAAATATTTTCTCCATGAATACAAAATTCCAAAATTATCGCTATAATCCAAGTATATAAACAATAAAAAGAAATTATTGTTTATTGCTCGACAATGTAGAGATGATAACATAATAATAGTTCGTAAAATGATATGGAACATCTATGTATAAATTATTATGTGTAAACAATGTTACTTAAACACAATTTACTACACATCACGTTTCAATATATCCCCTTGTTTGGAATAATTAGGACTAATTGAAATACTCCAAAATCAGCCAAGTGAACAGAACCCATTTGGACTAAATGGAGAGTAGTGACCTATTTTAGTGAATTTCCAATAATTAATTAACACAACGTGTAAATCATAAAGCCTTGCCTAGTTAATCGAAGTTATGAGCGTGCCATGATCGTGTTAATGTCGATGATCTAAATGTAAAAGAATTTATCTGATTCGCAATGAAATATTTAAATTGCACTCGGAAAATTTTGTCACCATTTTGCAAATTTTTTATAATATATCATGAATTATGTTTTCACGTAGGTACCTGCAATGATCTCGTAATTTCATCACGGTTATCGTATTTACATTTTGCAATTACCCAGATCGTTAACTCATATATAAACAATGATTTAAACGATTTTGCGTATACTTACTAATGAATTGCTGTGCGTCATGCAATGCGTTTTTATTACTGCGGAAATTTACCGAAATTGTTCGAGATATTCTTTATATAAAACCTTTATATAAAAACCTATAACCCATATCATCGATTGTGCTTTTAAAACATTTTATTTTGTACCAATGCTATTATCCCGACTAAATTATTATTCAATTAATTGAATTATTGATAGTTTTTCAAAGCATTCGGTATTAAATTTTAAAACTTTATTAAAATTTAAGATAATAATAGTTTTGAAAACATAAAAACGGAAATATGTGTTCTTCGTAAATTTTTTTTAATTTCTAATATTTCCGAGTTAAAGTAGGTTGTGTATACAATAAAATATCATTGCTCTCGCGTTCATCTTCACAATAAATTCCTGGTTACATCGAAATGCACATACGCGACCGGTCGGGCTCTCTTTCATGCGCTGTAACGAGCTTCCAAGTTTTGACGAACGAAGCTCTTTAATCCGTGCAATAAATTACAATCGTGCATCCTATAATTCTTCGGTTAATGACTCCTGACCTCGTTAACCAGGCTGTGTACAGCAACCAAAACAATGCGGTGCAAGTTTGCGCCAATACAAAAGTTTTCGCCAAGTAATCTCGATTCGATCGATACATCTTGACGCAGATTATTGCCTCAAATCTAGAACTCAAAGGCGAATGTAATTTTCGCAAAATTCTATTAACTTAATCGGAAGTTATATCAGGCGTACTATTATATAAAAGTTTGAAATCTTCAGTTTGTCTCTCTCTGTTACAGAATCAAGTAAAAAAGATCATACTTATATTTAGTAACGTAATCTTACGTATCTTTCTTCTGTAGATCTACGAAGTTAACATGACATTCTATTAATATAAAAAAATACTGACGGTTTCAGTAACACTTTCTATAGTTATGATATACTTATATACACACATATAGATCAATTATTGTATTTATATTGTATGAATAAATAGAAAGAAAATTTTGTTATAATAGACATAAATAACAACCGTGTATTAGTTCTCATTTGCTCGGTTTTATTGTAATATTAATTGTAATATTAACTTTTCATAGTTCTACAGTTCTTCATAAATAAAAATAAAAAATAATTCTACATTTTCTATACTTAAAAAAATCAAAATTGAAAATATAGTGTGTTAATTTTGTTTTTTTTTTGTATAAAAAATAAAGAACCTTTTTAATTTATAAAAAATTGTAGGATTATTAATAGAGAGAGAGAGAGAGAGAGAGAGAGAGAGAGAGAGAGAAAGAGAGAGAATATCGTACTAATTTTATATCCTTCTTCTCTTGCATTGAACGAAAACATGACTTCTTCTATTGAACAAAATGTATTTCTTTTATTGTATTATTCAGTTTTATGTTCTAAAGTAATGGTTTATTATTAACATGAAATTAAACCAAACAAACACTGTTAGAAAACGTAAGTGTAAAAAATTATTGATTTTAGTAGAGTACAGTGTAAATAACAATTTTTAATTAAAAAAATTTTTTTTTGACATTTCTTTAAAGTGCCACTGAGATATCTTCGTATAACCACTAATAATTTCTTCCATCCAAATGTTTAAACAATTTAGTGAATAAAACAAAAGCGATAAAATGCATGTCGCAAGATTAGGTATGCAAATTAAATTATTCTCTGTTCGAGTAACATAATAAATATTTTATTCTGCTCGTGTCTCTTGGATTTAAGGTGTCAAAAGAAAAACCTCAGAGCTTTAATGCAATGATAAATGGAACTAATAATTAATATACATGTTTAATTCAGCTATTTGAATATTCGTTGTGTACAAGAGAATAAATTTACGTATATTTGCTGCAAATGCAAGATACAGACTGTTGTAATTAATCGTACTATAACCACACGTACAGTCATCGGGTGGCCGATCAATTGGTTGGACGTGGTCCACGCGTTGTATGTTTAATAATTTCTAATGGCAATCGCGTGAGCACGTGTGCATCGATAATTTGCCACCTGGATTACCCGGCAATATTAGCCAGGATTATGAAGGTTTTCTCCGCGTCGCGGCTGAGAGCATTTATTATCGCTTCACCAAACCGCTCCTCTCCCTCCGACCGACCACTAACTGGCGGAATTATAACCGTACACCCTATAACTTCGATAGTTAACAATGTCACCAATAAATTATACCATGCGCAGCCGAGCTATAATTTTGCTAACACCCAAGTACCAGGCCCGCGACTTATACGAGAGCCCTCGTTATAGAAATTACAACGTCTACGGCGACATTCCATTGCTGAAGACTGTACATATGTAGTCTCGATTGCTACAACTTATCCGTGAACAAATTTTAATCCCCGTTGCGACATCGATGAATTTATGAATGCAATTGTCAGGGCGATAGCAGTTGGTTTTTTTTTAAATCACGAAGATAATTATGCTTTTTAAAAAGAGATAAAAAGGAAATTAAAGGGCAAAAAAGTAATGATATTTTAAAGGAAAAAATGAAAGTATAAAATATGATAATTATGTACGTCTACTATGTATTAAAGCAAAGATTTTTCTTTATTTATTGATAAATTGCCAGCCACAAATTGTTTTGTAAGCTGTAGAAATTAAGAAATAATAATTAAGAAATAGTAATGCGTAGAAAATAAAAAATACATAAAAAGTTAAACTTTCAAATAATCTTTAATACTGGCCCATTCTAAGCAATTTTTTTTTTTTAATACTAAGTGCAACAAGAAATTATATATAACGTTTATATGCAATTTTCTTTAATACTCAACTTTACAAATACTTTTTAAAAATATTAAAGTAATGTAAAAAAAGAATCGCTTAATAACTTTGTAAAAGTAATGCAAATTAAATCGGAACAAGAACAATTTATCGAGTTAAATAAAGGAAAATTATCGTGTATATTAAAGATTAACTTATGTAATGGCTTTACTTTTTTATTAAAGTTGTGAGAAATTAAGCAGCATTTTAATTCATTATAAAACTATTATAAGATTGTCAGAATTAACGCTCGCAAGCGTAAATTCGTTAGTACGTGAATTAACAATTAAGTTTGACTAATATGTAATTCACATTATAAAATGCGATAAAACATGACGAGCGATAACTTTTCCCCCTAAAGCTTATGCAAACGCATTTAAACTCGCGAGTAAAAGTTTATATACGTTCGTGACAGGGCGCTCATAATATTTCAACCTAAGCACTGACGAATTAATAAGCGCAGAGTAATCGTCGCGTTGATGGGCTCTAAGAGCGCGTTTCTTAATGCAACGAAACATCCATCCGAACGCTTTATTGGGATACGAGTAACGAGCGATTTTACGGCGCATCTTATAATACGGACGCCATTTTTGCGCGCTTGTCTCCTTTTTTTTCCATAGGATCTTCGTAATTCGCGTCGCGGGAATATTAACGATGTCGTTACGTAACATTCGGTGTCACGGGATGCCGAGATATTCATTCGATACGAGCGAAAAGTGACGGTAAGATTGTACCCGAACAATATATAATTTAATACATTTAATTAATACATTTGTGAAGAATAAAATAATCACGTATTGTAATAATAATTTTATAATTTTCTACTTCTTTATTCTCTTTTCCTGTAAAGATAACATTTATAAAATATAAAATTAATAAATTTCGTTTAACCAAAATTTAATTCTCCATTTACTAGAAAAGATTAAACAAGGACTAGTAATATACAAATTTGCTGTTTATGAAATTACGTATACATTACTGCGGAAATTTGTGTGTAATAGAAATCAAGCATTTATAAAATTAATGAGTTTCAATTTAAACACAAAATTTATACACAATTAGAAAATTTGTGTTAAAAATACATTTCACGTATCCTAAACGGTCCACTCAAATTCCTGTGTTAATTTCACATAAGATGAATATATTAGAAAGTAATGCAAACATTATGTAAAAAAATAACATAAAAGATATAACGTTAACACAATTTGTAAAAAACTGTGGAAACTTATTTTTTTTCAGTAAAATTAATATTTATGACATGTTAAAGTAACACGTATTTTATTCATTCGTCTTAGAATTTATGTTTTAAAACACATTATTTTTATGTTATTTGTTCATTTACTCATGAATTGTGTTATTTTTATACTAAGAAATAAATATCAATTTAACACAAAATATTTAAATAACATAATCCCATTATATTAAATTAATACTTGAATTGTTAAAAATTCAACACAAAATTTTAACAAGAACTTGAGAGTGGACTGTTTCTAACATAGATACAAATATTGTGGGATATAAAATTAATAATTTTTGATCAAAATTTATTGTCTAAAATTTACTAAGAAGAAATCTACTAAGAATTTACTAAACAATAAATAGATATACAAGCTTCTGACCACGGAACTATGTATAACACGAAATTACTGCCAAAATTTATGCGTAATAGAAATTGAAATACCGTATCAATTGTACTTGATTGTACTCAAGCTCAGTATCAGAAACGCTGAAACCTTGAAGATTAATCAAAAGCATCTGTCGCAATATTAAGGGATTCCAATTACAAGCTGCGTGATGAATCAGACGACGATCTCTGTCCGCGTCCCTCCTTTCTACCGTTCTACCGAAGATAGAAACGCGAGATGTCGACATTAGGCAGGAAACGGAATTACAAGCTCGAAACGCATTTTAGTGACATGACACAATGTGTCGTTCGTTCTCTTCGACGATGCAGCGACTTTATTTTCGCCTCGCCACTCGACCCGTTGAACGTCGGTGCAAAGACTGTCATTACGTAAGCTCCGTTAGAAACGTACTTTTGCAAAGTGAAACACGGTCTGCGCGGAAAGAATAGGGGCGACTCTCGAGCGCTAGGAAATAAAGAGAGCAAAGAAGTGAAACACCGCTTCGTCTCGTCCGCAAAATGCTCGCGTTTCCATCACGTTCAGACTCTTGATATACGACACTTATATTTCGTGAAGAACCGTAGGATTTGCGCACCAATAATGGCATAAACCACTACAACGGCGATATTATAAATTGAGACTCAAAACGTACGCTTACTTTTTATTTTCAAG
>NW_017305873.1:1550962-1557470 GCF_001594115.1 Trachymyrmex septentrionalis | reverse complement strand
TAGGATTTGCGCACCAATAATGGCATAAACCACTACAACGGCGATATTTTAAATTGAGACTCAAAACGTACGCTTACTTTTTATCTTATACTCCAACGTATGCTTCACGCTTTTATTTCTTTATGCAATTTGTAAGTAGAGGAAATCTGTAAAGGATTTCTGGAGAATATATTACTTCACAAGAGAAAGTTGTATAAAGGTGTAAATTTATGACATATTTTCAACAAATGCAATTTCTAATAATGTGTATTTTTAATAAACCCAACTTAAAAATAAAAGACTTTACGTTCTTCCACACACAAAAGTTATTTCATACTGTTAATATTTTTCTAAATATTCTATATATTTATCAAAATTAAAAATTCAGGTGTCATATACAATAGGAAAAACTGTAAGCCTATACATTCCTTAAGTTGTATTTTTGTTGAAAAAGTTAGTAAGAATAAGCTGTCGGATTAGATACATTCTACTTCTAACTTTTCTCAAGGTAAGTGTAAAGACTCAAGACAAGAATCTTAACTTTCGGATGATTTTTAACTCTTCCCAGACTTTTCTCGTTCTAGAGTTGAAAAATAAAGTCAAGATGTTTTTGATTCAGCCGTTAGTGTGTTTATAACCGAGTGGATGAAACGGCGGTACATGAAAACGTTCACTCGTGCTCGCGCGAGGAACGGCTAGGTCGTCGACCAGTCTGGATACATAAGAATGTCGCGTTTCAGTGAGAGAGCAGCGATGAAATCTCACGACAACTGCTTCGAATGGCGGGTGAATCGAGCGTAAGAATCCTCGTAGCGAGAAAGGACCAAACGGATGATTCGTTCTCGAGATACGAGACGGTCTATTTAGGGGAGACAACGCCTGACTGGTTATGAACACGAAACGACAAAGCTTGAGAGAGAACGACAGGATTTATCAGCCGGATCCGCTTGTGCGATAGAGTATATCGCGTTAAGCAAAGCGGTAGAGATCGATTTGCAGCTGCTGAGAAATCTTCTAAAGCTGATATTGAAACGTTGCAGCCAACTCATTTTTCATCCATTAAACGGAACGATAATGAGAGTCGGTGCTTCTATGCAGAGCGAGCGGTTAAACTGGCGCCGAACATTGGCAGCTCCGGGCTATTATCAACTTTTTCCCTGGCATAATATGATTCCATCGTATGTTATCAATGAGCAAAAATTTCGCGGAATGTTTAACGGAGGCGAGCAAACGAAATGTGTGCACTTAATTCCCTTCTTTCATCAAAGTACCTTCCTCAAATTCCTTCTTTTTATCTCAGCTGCGGCTAATGTTTACTGACTCGTAGCGAGACTTCTTTCCGTGTGAAGCGCGAATGTCTGTTCTTCTTGACCTCGTCGATGTTTGTTTAAGCAATGTGTATCGGTTTCAGAGACCGAGAGAATTTCCATTTATTAATTACATATATCAGAGGCAAGAACAAACCGACCTCTGTTTCTCTCTAGTAATATGGCGAACATCGTTGTCGTATAGGAGTAACTACAAAGTTTCTATAGGCAAGTTCAAGCCTCTTGCCGAGTCGCCGAAGTCGATGATAAATTTGTTCCATTATGTTATCTGTACATATAGTGTACATATTTACGATAATTAACGACAGAGCGGTCGAAGATGTTTAAGTACTTATTATTTACTTAATAAATATTTTATTACTTAACAAATATTTTATTTTGAAAAATTTAATAAATTTTTGATGATCAAAACTTACAATCAATATCTTAAGAATGTAAAATATTTAAAAAATTTCTTAGCTTTTTAATAATTAACAATTTTTTTACATTTCTCTAGTATTTATATTATTTTATATAATAACTATTAATTTTAATAATTATAATATAATAACTAAAAATTATATTAATCACAAGTCATGATAATAAATCTCAAATGTACATTTACAACTTGCACAATAAATATTTAACAACACATTGTCCATTAATTATAATTCAAAATTACAATACATCAACTATATAAGATTTAATTAATTTGATAGTGTAATTTGTTTGTTTAATGATGCCCTACGGAAACCTGTACTGCTGTATCGACTTAGCTTAATTGCTACGCCGAACACATTATCGGGGACTGTGCAACACGGCGTATCGATTAAGCGCAACTAATTACAAAATCGTTGACGATTAGCCCGAATCCAAAGTTTATCAGACTCTGTTTTCGCATCTACATTTAACGAATCTCATCCTTAATTAAGTTTCTCGCAGAAATTGTTTTCGCTATTTTAATAAATTCGCTGTGATGTCTCAAATGCTCGTAAAATAGCGAAGTGTTCCTGTAGCTCATATAATTTTACTTTGTGAAGTCATTCATAATAAAAATGATAAATTTCATGGCGCCACTTGGAAATACCATACAGAGGCAGCTTAAATAAAAGGGACCAAGATATATCTTTTAAATTAATCCAACATTACACTTAATGTATAAAACTTTGACTATGAAGTGCGAGAGAGACCATCATTGACGAAAAGAAATGATAGGCAGAAAATAAGTCCGTATTCACACTTCACTTTTATCAATAAATGCGTGCATTTTTTTGGGATTCTATATATGGTATATAGGGTAAACTACAATGTATGCTAAATAGGTACATTTATCATTGAGATGTAAGTGCGATCTTAGTCTTCCTTACTCAAGCGAGTAATCTTTTATTAACAGATTGCTTTTATTAACAGATTCTCTTACGAAGATTTAAACGATAAATATATATAATTAATTAATATGTCATTAAGCATTTTAAAAACAACTAATAGACTTTAATTCAACAAGTAAACTTCAATTTAATCTATTATAGAAAACTAAAAAAAATTATATTTTTTCGCAAAAATTTAATATTTAATAAACTTAATTGTTATTTAATAGTTTATTTTCTATTAATTTTATTATATAAATTACATAACAATTCTATTAATTTCATTAGTTTATTAATAAAATTAATTAGTATTTCATACATTAACCGCTCTTTCGTTCTTTTAAAAATTTAAATATTTTGTTAGCTGTATCCTCCTTAAAATAACATAAAATAAAATGAAATTTTTAAATACATACATAGCAGTTTTCTTGTATCTATACTTATTTTAATTTTCTAATATTCACTCTAGATATTCGCTTCACGCGGAATTACAAGGAAGCGTACTCGGACTAAAGAAGCCAATTTTTATTTCACGTGTACCCGTATATACCTTTATCTCTATTCAATGTGCGCAAGCAACAGTTTTTTCTTCTCCATTTTTTGTTACATACTTACATTCTTATAGTTGAGCTTACCGCTCTTGTGCCTCATTTCCCGGCATGTTTCGCCTCGGCAGCATAATTCTCAGCTTCAATGGAACGACCGGACGGACGCAGTCGGAAAAATCGCATATAGTCCATATAGCCGGAAAGCTTATTCTCTACGCTTTCATGGAAATTGCTCGCGGATACGTAAGAAAAAAATACTAAGCATAGTAGTGCGCTCGCGATCGTGTCTGCACTCGTATGCATGCAAATGCGGCTGGCACGAGTTTGCTCTCGAATTAATAACGCTCAGTTCGTAGCGTTGTTCGTAGCTCAGTTGTCCGCTTTATTTTACGCGCGGAACGCTTGCACAGCAGTTTTAGTATCGGTTATTCCGATTTAATCATCTAATGTATGACGTTTTCAAATCACCAGAAAGAAAAATTCGCACACCTACTGACACGTAAAATATGCAGATTTGTAAAAAAAATGGGAAAAAACAAAGGTCTAGCTATTGAATTGGCAAATAAGTTCGTCAGGATGGAATAAAACAGTTTTATATATTCTACAATATTTTTTAAAAAATTGACAATTATACTATTTAATCAAACAAAGTTTCAGCTTTAAGGATCAGTATTTTTAATTTCGGTATGATGATTTTTAACGGAGTTATAAATAATCAAAGTCAGAATGTTTTTTTATTTAACACGCGAACAACCAAAATCTCGTAGAAATATTTTAGAAAAATCAATTTTGTAGCGAAAACTTCAAGTTTTCACGATTGATAGTTGAAAATTTTCACAAATTTTTTTTTGACACATGACAGACCATAAAGGGAAAAAAAATTTTTTTCAGCTTGCAGTTTTATATGTAAAAATTATCAAATTTACATAAACCCAAAAAGTTATAGTAATCTTTTAAAAGTAGAGATTTCAAGCTTTAAACTCCTTTTTTAAATTTAAATTTTGTTCATTTTTAACGAAAATATTGTATATGCAATTTTAAGCTAACAAAACGAATTTATTTGTCAAATCCAATAATCTGTGGGAAAAAATCCATTTGTAAAATCTTAGTTTTTCTTTGAGTAAAATTTGTCATAATTCATTATTTCATTGTATTTCTTGTCTCAAAATACAACACTGTTTTAGCGCCATTACAGTGGCTTTCCCGTTCTGTAAAAATTAATCTTTCTATATTAATTATGTACATATTATACTCTTTCTTCTATGTGTCCTTTTTTCTGTTGGAATCGTGAACAAATTTAATCATTGATAGTAAGACATTAAAAAATGATAAATGAAGATCATAATAATCAAGAATAATTGAATAATTTGCATTTAGCATACGCGCAAAGTTATATATCCTTTTTGAATTTTTTAACCTTTTGCGTTCTCTCATTCGTGTTTCTTTTGACAACCTGCAGGATTACCATAATTTCAAAGCTTTCCTTCTTATCCGATGCTTTTAAAGCGACAGGCGCAAAAACTTTGAGACAACGGACGAACAATTGAAGAGAACGTTAAGAGAGAAAGAGAGGAGGAATATGCAAGAAAAAAAGAAGTTTCGAGACTCCGCCTTGGACTCGTAATTCATTTTTCCGTCCGCATTCGAGCCGCAGGAAACGAAGAGAAGGCCGCGACAAAACTTTGCCATGTCATTCACGAAAGCGCCTTTTGATAAATGACGAAACGTCCCCTAACTCATGCCATGAAAATTCAACCCTTAATCCAGCAACTATCGTTCATACTAGCGATGTATAGTATGTACTTTGAAAAATCCATCGGTCACAAGAGTATCGCGATATGGTGCAAAAATATAGCTTGCGTATATCACATACTTATCATTAAATATGTAGAGTATATAAACTAGATACCCCTCACTATAATAGTTTAAAATAAAAATTGATTAACCCTTAAACGCCTCACTACTGGAATAATATACTGGTGTACGACACTCAATCTAATTTGGTTGGCTTATAATTTTCATTTTAATAAAAATGAATACATATTGCAAACATTTTTTTTCGATTGAAACGTCAGACATTAAACAACATAATGATATCAAGCAAATGTAGATATTTTTTATTGATAAAAAAGTTAAAAGCATGGAAAAAGCAATGGAAAAGCATTAGAAGAAAAAGTCGAATATGTCTCGAGCATGAAAAGGTGTTTAAAGATTAAATAAGTTTAAAAGAAAACAATACAAAAATACTTTTTTTTTTTTCAGATTCATCTGCTAATAGACCGTAAGATTAAAAATTAAATTGAAGCACAAACACTTTTTTACGAGATATAACGACAAAATTTTTATAAAAAGTTTTATTCTGTAGCAACTGATTCTTTTACAAAAGTAGATATTACATCTTACCCAATAAATTTATATATATATAGCTCAACTAACCAAGATTTATTGTCAATTTGTTGTTCAAGATTTACTCTGTTCAATAACTATTACGGTTCTCAAGAAATGCTACTCGCCATTATAAAGCTACGTGTAATCCCTGTGGTACCATATCGCCACGAGGTAAGACTGCAAAGCAAAGAATAGTTTGAGTATCGTTTACATATAACTCATCTATGGTTGCTGATCGAAATGTTTGGTATAATTAAATGTAGAATTTCTTATATTTTTCAA
This sequence comes from Trachymyrmex septentrionalis, assembly GCF_001594115.1. Taxonomy (NCBI): domain Eukaryota; kingdom Metazoa; phylum Arthropoda; class Insecta; order Hymenoptera; family Formicidae; genus Trachymyrmex; species Trachymyrmex septentrionalis. The sequence goes on along the minus strand of NW_017305873.1, from coordinate 1,551,599 downwards.
AACAATTAAAGTAAAGTTAAAATCTAAATACAAGGCAAATAATATTAACAAAACTTTATTAATATATTAAAAAGTAACAGCAAATTGTTTCCGCATTCTGTATTTTTAATTGAAAATTGCAATGACAGAACAAAAGAATGAAAAAATTAATTTCTTCATTAGAAATTAAATAAATTTTTTAAGACAATTTTCTTAAGATTAATTAAAATTGAGTTTTTTCGAAACAGTTCTTTATGTCATTGATTGGACATACATATATTTCATCAACCACGAAATTATAGTCAACCAAGCAAATTGGACGCGACTGTGAGATTGCATCGATCGAATTAAGGATCAGGCTGCATATTTAATTACGTTCCTTGACGTGTCTAATTTCTTCTCGCTCTTTCGTCAGCGCCTTCTTCCGTCGCTTCTCTTAATAGCTCTTTGATCATTTCGCTGTAAAATCGAGCCTCGTATTAACGTCTTTGCGCATTTCCTTGCAGCCGTTATAATTCGAGGCAAGTTTACACGATCTCGCGCGTAAACGAAAATTTTTCAAGAAAAGTGAGAAGCATGATAGCAGAATCTTATAAAGATCCGTGCACTATAATTATATGCAATAATTAATATAATAAGAAAGTTTGTATGCGGAAAC
>NW_017305873.1:1533379-1550862 GCF_001594115.1 Trachymyrmex septentrionalis | reverse complement strand
AGAATGCGGAAACAATTTGCTGTTACTTTTTAATATATTAATAAAGTTTTTTAAATATTATTTGCCTTGTATTTAGATTTTAACTTTAATTGTTTTGAAAAATATAAGAAATTATACATTTAATTATACCGAACATATGGAATAATTAATATAAATTATTTGTCTCGTAACAAAACACAATAATTCCAATGAATAACTTTTACTTTCTATATTAAATGGGAAATGTTTTGTAACATTCAGAACACGGGTGATAAAATTATTAAATACAGAATATTACAAATTAAATTACATTAACAGCGTTGTCCACTAAGAAAAGTAATGCAACATTGGTGTAATTAAATACAAATCGGTTTATATATTTTCAGTGTCAATAAATAATTTAATCCTTTTAAAGTTATAAGGTTATCATAATAATAATATATAGTTACAAAATTAAATTATTTATTAATATTAATATATGAATAAATTTGTATTCAACTTCACTCAATATGCACCAATATCGCAATAATTTTTAAGTTATGTATATTTTTTTAATAAAAAAATGTAAACAAAAAATAAATTCTAGCTTTCCTTATCCTGCTCCATTTATCTCAAAATATAATATAAATAAACGCGTATAAAAATGTTTAGTTTTTATTCTTAATTTTATAAATTTCATAAAAAAAAAACTGCAAAGATTTTTAGTAGAAGCAAAGAAAAACTTGGATATCATTTAAGTACAATTCGACCATAACGCCCGATTGAAATGTTTTACTTCGTTTCCATTTTTTCTTTCTGTTAATTTTCTATCATTAAAAAAAGTTATACATAAGTATATTATGTGTGAATGTATTGAACTCGTGAGTTCGCTATGCCCAAATGACTGTTCGGATCTATCATTCATAAATCGGCAGATGTCGGTGACTGTAAGTTACGGAACATTTCTGGCACCCGGCAACGACATAACAATGGAGCCGTTACCACCAGTGACGCCAGGAACACTAATATCATAACGGTGCTATCAGATCCATCGCGAGTGTCTCGGTATTTTGCGCACAAGCATCTTACATAAGGTATGAACGTTTGTGCGTGGAGCACGTCGAAGTTGCGCCGATCAAATTAAGCTCCGTGCTACATGTTTAATTACATCTCACCACGACGCGGGCGTCTTCTACACAACTCTGGGTGAGAAACCTAACCATTCCTATCTTCCTTCCTTCCTTCCTTCTCCTTCCTTTCTCCTTCTCGATTCGCACGACTCTACACACGTCTATCTCGCCAAACAATAAGGTGAAAGACTTTTGTTCAAAAACTGGATCTGTAGGTATTCCGAAAAGTTAGCACGTAACCGAATCTCATGCTCACCTCAGTCGAGCAAATGTCAGATATAGGACAAAACAAAAGGCAAGTCCGAATATCGAGAAATTCACCCGTTATTGGAGCATGCCGAGATGTTCCCAGAGTTGCGACACGTGAGACAACTATATTGTCCAGGGGATGCTGCCCGATTTGAAACGGCGTGCGCACGACTAGTTTCGACATTGTTCTGTATTCACAATGACTTGTATTATATAATAACAGCAAGAATTTCTTCCTGATCTTCGCAAAAGAAAAACAAAAAGAAAGATGATGAAATTATCTTAGCGCTCTTTGACTGGCGCAGATTTACGATTTATTCTTGTAAAACATTAAAAGTTCGCGCTTATGAATGTATAATTTTAATATTCAATATATTTTTGTATTAATTATTTAATAAGCTATAGAACTTCCGCTGAATTCTAAGAGCTGCAATAAAAAAATATCGTCAAATAATGCTCTTAAAAGTCAAGGCATCGATAACTTTTAAATTACAACTTCCAGCGTATCTCATTAACTTAAAAAGTCGAAGTAAAACTACAACAGATAAATTTAATTGGATAAAATAACTGAAACAACTTTTATCAGGATCACGTACTTACATCGAAATTTGAGAATTTATGTATCATTTGTGACATTATTATCTCTCAATCAATCAGTGTCATTTACTTTCGATATTGTGAAATTTTGTCAGATGCTGAGCGTGTCTTTTTGTCGCCGCTTGATTTCATTAGACGACCGTAAGCGCGTCAATCGGAAATATGGTACAGCTCGAGAAAACTTCTCTTCTTGATCAGAAAAGTTGCCGGCGAATAGTCTCTTCGCGGCGTCCTCCATCGAGTTCATCGTCGCGCCCGTGGCCAGTCGATTCATTGATTGCGCTGCTACTTTAGAAACTTTGCTGTTCATTATTACGGCAGTCGCTCTGTTTGCCTAGCCGCAATCAAATACTTACAGCTGAATGTTGGTCAATCTTGTCATCAAATACGCAAATCATCGATTCAATATCGGTTTACGATACTATTACACAATGGCCACTTGAAAACTATCGATTATACAGATCCCCTTGAATATTGCTACTGATGTATCTTGTTTTTTTTTTTCATTTTATTCGTAAATTCATTTGGTTAATAGTCACGTTGCTAAGAAGATTAATATTACTTTTTATCAAATTGCTTGAGTTGTATTCGGCACGTTGATGATAAAATAAGTCGATAAGATGATAGACAACAAAGTTCAATTTCTTACTAAGTCTAATAACATTAGTTTTAACTTGGAAAACAAGCGATTTTTAATTTATCCTCCTTCTATCTCTAAATATATGCAGAATATGTTTACAATGCAACATTTGAAAGTTAAAATAAAATTTGCAGAAATAAATATAAAATATATAAAAAGAAATACATTTAGATGCAAGAAAAACTTTTGGGAAAAACTAATTAATATTATTCGGAAGCAAGTCAAACCGGAATCCGATTCTCTAAATATCTTAAATTCGTAATTAAGCTGCATTTAATTTATTCTCAATAAACATAACCCAAAAACCTATTTTCATACTAGTCTTAAAACATTTTCAAAAAGGTATTGTAAGCACAAAATGTGACAAAGGAGTCTCTCTTCATTCGCATTCATCATATTCTCGTGCTTTAAAGAAGATGTCATCTTCGCTTCTTAACGAGTGCTCAAGTGCCCGATGAGATTCTAGTTCGCTTTCGTTAAAATCTACTTTACTGTAGAAACTGTGCCTGTTACATATAATCTATACTGTCTGCACGCGAGTCTTTTGCAATTCCCTTGTAATTGATCTTGTTGAAATATTCTGCACTTGTTAACGCAGAATTTATGTAATAATATCGCATAGCGGAATGGTCGGTTCTCATTCAAATTTAATATATATTGAAAATGAACGAAATATCGTAATGAGATGATTGTAAAATAATTTAACATTGTTAAAATCGAATTATGCATATTAAAATAATTGGCCAGTAACGCAAATAAAATGTTCATATTATACATTTTATCAAATATATTTTCCTTTCTTCCTACAATACCTAAGTTTCTGGCTAATAAAAAATAATATTAACTCTATTCGGACAAATATAATACTATTTTTAGTAGAAAATAAAATTGTGTGTGTGTGTGTATCAAAGTAATTACTTTAATTAAATTTAGAATTGATAAAGGTAAAAATAATAATCCTACACAGTAAAGAAACATTTTGTATTTGAGTTAATAAAATTGTGTTAAAATTTTTGTTAAATTTTTGTTAAATTTTTAATACACGAATGTTAATTTAACATAATGTTATTTCAATATATTATTTTGTTTTATCTTATTAACATATTATAAATGTTAATTTTACTAAAAAAATATACTTTCACAATTTATTTCAAAATTGTATCAAAATGTTACAAGTGTTTGTATACAGTTTTACATAATATTTGTGTTACTTTCTACCATATTTAATTTGTGTTAAATTAATACAAAAATTTGATTAAACTGTTTGAGACGTAAAACGAATCAAATCTAACACATAACAATTTTTTAGCTCTGTGTACTTCCACCACTTCGTTCGGAAGATCTTTTAATTTCGGACGCGGATTGAAACTCACCGGATGTACTACAGAATAAATGTAACCGACAGAAAACAATTCGCAAATATTTCAAATTGTTTGCACAAACAATTTAATATTTCCAAGACGTAAAAGATCCGCAGTAAGACTCGTAAATGGGATAAATGAAAAGCGAGCGAGGTGAAAACCTGGCTCGTTATGATCGCTTAAAGCGTTAACGCTTCTCTCACACGAACCTCATTAATGATTGAGAAGGTGGGAAAGTGAAGTAATTTATTTCCGCCGCGCGTACATCGTCCCACAATCCACAGGATGTAAGTCAGTTGATTCTTCAGTATAGCAAAGATATAGTCACTTAAATCCCGCAAGGGTATTTGCAATTAGCAAGGACAATACCGCAGAGAAATGTTGCTTCTATTATTGCATCCTGCAAGATTGTTCGGTTATTGTAAAGTTTCTCGAGTAATCTTTAACGCTACATAGTAGAAATTTCATAAAGTTTCGAAAACGCGAAGTCAAATTAACAAGTACACACTTTGCAAACTTTTATGTATTGACAGCGGAAAGAATGTATTGAATGAAATAATGCAATAAAGTAATAAAATGTAACAAAATTTCAAATAACGTTTTCCATAAAAATTTTATATCATCAGAGTTGTCACAAATTCCCCATTCTAAAATTCCACAACTTTTTTCCCTGATTTTCAGGTAAAATTTCATAATTTCTACCAATTTTCAAGAATATTAAAAATTTTTTTATATTTTTATTCCAATTTGAAAACTATTAAATATATATTTTGTTGAGAGATCAATATAACATAGCAATGTAAATTACTATTAATAATGCTGACACTGCTTGCACTTTTAATTGTTAAGTCGGTAGTATTCCAAAGCACTGCGTTGTGATGTACGTATCCTGTATATAAATATTTTTAAATTCAAGAATTTAATTTTTCCAGAAAATTTTGCAAAATTCCCTGACTCTTCCCTGATTCCCCTAACCATTTTCAATTCTTCAGACAATTCTCTGATTTTCAATCTTGTAGTTAGTTATTATTGGTTTATATAACAATTAATCGAAGCTGAGAGGAGTATATTTTTAACTTACGAGACACTACTGTATCTATCTTAATATGAGCCACTGCATGTGGATTCAATCAGAAAATCCAATTATGCATATTCCTGCAATTCGCGGATATGTAAATGTATTTTATGCACACCTTGCACGTACGCGAAGAGCTCGCGCGAAGAAGTACATGGAGCGGTTCGTCTCTCGCGACTATTTTAATTTCGGAGCATAAACAGCTCCGCAATTCATCCCCTTGAGCTCTCGTCAAACGTTCGTTAGAACCGCGAGCTCTTATCCGGCGCAATTCTCAGTGCAGTGTGAAATATTTCCGGTCCACGTGCGCGCGCGTTCGTGCGCGCAAACGTTAAGCGCGCTGAAATATTCGCGACTCGGAACGTCGAATGCGAAATAAGCTCGCGGCTCCCTCTCCCTTGCCTACCCCCGATTTCTTTTCTGCACGTCCTTTTCCAGGCACGTTTTCAATTCGCTCGATACGCTACTCATTTAATATCTGCCTCGAGAATAGTCGAATGCGCGATGGTCGATTTGCAAGCAGCGGGCGAGCTTTACTCAAGTTACGAGGAAGGTCGAACACTTTGCAGCCGTTGCACTGCTCTTCAAATGCATATCTTGAGATATCTCCTCAAGAATCTAAAGATATCCCGGCGATACTCTCGTTAAGAAATAGATAATACTATTATATTATATCTTTATTTCGTCATTTGAGAGTAATATCGAGCATTTACGTACATTATTAGTAATTGCTTATTTATTTCGTAGAATATTTACTATCCGTACGACTTTGAATATGTGAAGAAGCAAAAAAATATCCTTATATTATACAAATTAGACAGAGAGAGATTGCATTTTCAGAAATAAATAAATTCCATAAATACAGATTTGTTTAAGGTTGATATATCAGGTAAATAGTCTCTGCGAGTGACTGGAATTGAAAATTCGAACTTCCGTTTCCGTATATAAAAATTTTATGTACACATGAAACAATTCGATAAGTAAGGTCAATATTTATATTTATCAATATTTATATTTAAATTTGATTTTGTAGTTAAAATGAAAATTTTCTCATTTCATCTGAATTATTTTTAAAAAACACGTCTACTTCTTATTGAAATAATTGTTCATCCATGTTCTAAATCAACAAACTTTTTGTATTACTTTCAAATACAATATAGAAAAATTTGTAATTTCTTCATAATTTTTTCATTTTGTTAAAAAATATATTCTTAATTGAATAATACATTCTTAATTGAAGGCAAGACAGGACGTCGCAGTAAAGAAAGAATTATTATATTTTTCTCCTTTTTCGCGTCATATAGATAGAAACTTATTCCTTTTAATTGATATAGTTAAAGATACTGAAATAATACAGTGATTGATTACTCTTTCCGGATATATAATAGTCATATTTTTACCAATAATTCTTATGAAATATAACACTCTTTGTTAACGGAATTGAAAAGCATACTCGTATATACACGTCTCGATGTTCTAATTCAAGAGGAACGCGGTTTAACGGTAACAGCGCGAACAAAATCGAATTGTATGGAAGCTGCAAACGTGTTCGCATGTGTGAACTTGCGCCTGGACAATTACCACGGACGACCGTCGCGCGAAAATATATATACATGCAATAAAATGCAACATATAAACAGATTGTTTGCCGCTTAAATAGCCATCGGACGTCTCGACAAACGACCACCATTTGCGACATTAACAATTATAGCATTTGTTAGTTTCCTCTCCCGTGTTTAGGTTTACGCCTCGTCGTTATTTATTCGTAGTGTTGGGCGAGGGCCGAGCGCATAATTTCTCTCTTTCTCTCTACGCGAGCGGAACTCTATTATAAAGGCCGCAAACAAAACCGATGGCCGACCCCAACGGAGCGGATCCGGAAATTTAATTACACGCTCGACAAAAGTTAGCTCCCTGCGAAACGCAGCGGAAAGGTGAGAGCGAATTTTAACGAGGCGACCAAAGTAAATCGCTTTCCGAATAATCGCGCCGGAACGCTTTACTTCGCCGGACGCAAGACGTTGCTAATTATTTCGAAGAGTTACGCTTAGAAGAACAGAGCCGGTGACTTGACTTAAATTGGTCGTGCAAATTACATTTTAAAACGGTCCAAGAAGTTGTTGCTCCGATGTGCAAAGTTTTCGAATCTTTCGGCGAGAGCGCTAGTCAAGAAAGCACGACTTCCGTGTCCCTCGAATCCTATGCCACTTTTTTGTTTTGCGATTTTTTATTAACTTGCAATTTGGCTCGTTCTCGACTCTTATTGTTTATGCTTGGATCGATAGCGTTCGCTTCCGGTACCATCGTCAAAAATTCTCAAGTGCCAGCTTTAAATTTCTAATTTGTGCTGCATAACGGAATTTAAAGAGCAAAGTAAAAGAAATAACGAAACAATTACTTTTTCATATCGACGACCACAGACTTTCTTCAGATTATATGAGTAGATGTGAATAATAAATTTCAACCAGGGGCATGCGGATAATCACTGCCCGATCGATTGTAAATATGGCACCGAATCGATTTCTTTTTTTCCCGATATCGTGAAATTTGTACGGGTGAACACATCACTGTCAGAACTCCCGATTATTTTTTCATTCGCAGCTGCGCCGCGGTTCGATTACGTCAGTCTTTCTACGCGCGCATATCCGTATGTCAATATAGAATTCACTAGTTCTACAAACTACCTACTAGTTCTAAAGACTGAAAGACCAAAAGAGCTGAACTATTTTTATCGATTTGCTACATCACACGTCGTGGAACAATCGAACGTAGCTTGCTATTATCAAATGGGAAAAGTTAATATTTCGAAAGAAAATCAAATCAGTGTCAAATTTTTCGTATAGAATTCAAAGTGAAGTTTCATCTAACGTTATTACGTAAATTAATTGCTCGCTCTAAACAAAGATGCACTAGGATGCAATGACTTAAATCAAATGAGAGAAAAAAATCTTATTCTTAGTTCGAAGCGGATCTTGGTGATATTATTTCCACATCGATAGTTTAATTGGTGAGACATCCGTTCCGAAAAGTCGGGAGTCCCAAATTTAAATTCTGACTAAGGTGATATTTTTCGTAACGAGGTCTTCGTGTTTTTAGATGCTCATTAGCGTCGTTATTAAATTGACGATCACTGTAATTTGATGTTAGTTCTAACTTTAATTTATAATTGTATTTCAAATCCGACAAACCGAATCGGTGCGAAGATTTATAGAACTAAAAAATGTATTCGTACAAATATATATCTACAGATGAATATTAAGCACTAAGATCCGTTCTGACTAAAAAGAGAATCCTTTCTATTATTGGATTTATTCTTAGCGGTCTATTTTCACTTATAATTGCAATAACTTAAGTTTGTACCAGAAAGTAAAAATAAACATTATTTATCATACAGTTATATTAAACATATTATAAATAAACATTCGAGAAAAATAATAAAACAATTACAAATAAGATTTTTGTTTTATGTACTACCACTAAGACGAAAACAATCTACTAAAATTTCTCTCCTGTTTTTTTAATTTTCCTTAAAAATAATTTAAGGCTACGAGTATTTAAGAAAATAAGTGTTTTTTTTTTGTTCGTCATTGTCTCTCGCGACAAAATCAGAAGGCGGCAATTTGTCGAGCCGGAAATACGAGAAGACACTAGGAAAGACGCAAGTAAGTAAGGAGATGTTTCTTCTTTAAATGCAAATCCTTATAATTTATGGCAGACCTTTAATGTCACGATGCTTCTTCACTATATGAAAATTTGCGAAAATTTGCGACGGCAGGAAGGGATGTTGTCGAATAGAGGTCGAGGATGCGGTGTCGGTAATATGTGATGGTAAATCGCAAGACAGTGAGAGATGCCCGTTTTACGAGAAAGAGCGACGTGACGGTGCTAAGAGGTAAGATCGAGACATCGACGGTAAGGAGGTAAGGACGACGAGAAATGGAAATGCCAGATTGGTAGATGCTGATGAGAGAGGCGTTTGCCGTTCCACCGAGGGAACCTGAAAGCGCGACGGGAATGAGCTTAACGGCGATGCAGTACTCGTCCCCGTGCATTTTCAAAAACATCTTACTTCAGAGCAGGCGAAATAGAGAGAGAGGGGGGAAGGAGAGGAAGGGATAGACTGAGGGGGGGAGAGAGAGGGAGGGAGAGAGAGAGAGAGAGACACGGAGAACAACAGGCGCCGCGCGACGCCATCAGGGAATTAATAATAAGCTGCTGCTGGATCATTCCGTCCTCGCCGTCGTGGGAGTTGCCTTGTTACGCCGTCGCTTGCTCAAATTTGTTCTTATAGACGTTGCAGAGAGTAGTTGCACGTGTCTGCTTTGCGCGTCGAACTAATTCCGCGGAAGCGGCTTGACGAAAGCAATTTAACGCGCTCAAGCACGAGGCGATATAACAGATAGATATCGCTCTCTTTAAAAATGATACAACTCAAAAAATTAGGTTTTTCAAAAAAAGGAAAAAAAAGCTATTTTTCAATTTGATAGAAAATTATTGACTGATCAAATAATATTAAAAAATAAAAAATTCTTAACATGACCGAGTCATTTTTGTTTTATCCTTAAAAAATCCCTTTTTTGTATTGTGACAATTTTTTTTAATCACCCTTCTTGAAAAAAAAATTGTGATGTGTGTTTAACAATTTTTTTGTAATAAAATTCAATCTTTTGAAGATTGATAAAATAATATTTACCTAACTCATTTATTTAATACTTTGAAAATTACATATAAGTTGTGACTTTTGAAATAAGAGAACGATATATACACTGAAAAAAAAATTACTAAATTTTAATAAATATTTGTTGAAATAATGCTAATTAAACGTATACTTATAGTAAATAAATATGTATTCAATAAAAAAGATAATACTTAAATCAAATTAACAGTAACAAATAAATATATGTTTACATTTAGTAAATAATTCGTTAGTATTATTCAAACAAACATTTATTAAAACTTAGTACATTTTTTCAGTGTAATAATAAAAGAGATAGAAATTAGATCTTTTCGATATAATTTCTATGCTGATTTTAAATCTAATGTATTGTATAATAAACAGTCGTTTCGCGTAATGCTAAATCTTGATAAAACAGAGAAGCAGTTACCAAGCAATAATTTCATTTTTATTTAAACCCGGATAAATAATTTTGATTAAAACAACTTTTATTATTTAAAGTCGATTAATGTGATACCTACTATAATTATTGAATGACTGACGCATAATGTCGAGAAAATTAACAGAAACCATGCGAAATTCGCTGTAATTTATGGCGTTATCTTCTATACTTCAATAATATAATCAATCCTATTAGACTATAATGATTAATTAATGGAATGATTATTCCGTCAAGCTCGACCAATAATGCGAAACACTAGCAAGGAAAATAGACGTGATCGCATAAATTACGCAGATCCATTAATTTAATAATGTGAAACATCTGGAGCGCGTTCCGGTTCCAGTATGAGAAAATATATGACAGTTTTATCTACGTGATTAGACCAATAAGAATGGAAAATTCGTCCGGCGAGAATTTCTCGCCTGTTAAGTTTCAATAATGACGCTAAATGCTATGGCGCTGTGGCGGTTCCAAGCGTTGCTTAATTCCTTCACGTATCCTACGGGAATCCTGCGGGACTGCCGATCCCCTTAGCTAGTCATTTATAAGTCGCTTGTGGCCGACGGCTCATTAAAAGAGATTTAGTAAGTCGTTAACTCGCCCGGCTGGGCCACAAATGAAATTTATATAGTTTATTTAAAGTGACCGGGATTAAACTTTATTCACGACCGAGTCATGACAATATTATTCAACGTCGGTTTGTTCAAAATTTTTTAATTACTGTTATTTCTACTTCTCATATAAAGCACGCTGCGACTAAAATCTTAATAACGTAGATATTAACATACACTACCATTTATAAATTCGGGCATACTTGAGATTTTTTCGCATTTCAAGAAAGGTTAAGTTAAAAAAAGTCTTTTAATATTTTTGAAAAAAATATTATATGAATAGGAAACAACAAATTTAAAAACATTTTGTAAAAATGCGTTTTTACACAGGAAATTGAATATTATTGCGAAAAATCATACCGTGTCAATTTATTTATAAAACCATTTTAAAACATACTTAAAAATATTATTTTGTTCATTTTTGTTTAATGGTGTTTCATCAAGTTACAGTGCTCCAAAGTAAAACAAAATATTTAAAAAATAACAATTTTTAATTTTATGTACTTTAGAAACAAAATATCCCAGAAGTGAAACTAAAAAAATTAATTTATAGCTCTACCTCTCCACTTTAAAATGCATTTTTAAAAAAACTTCTCTACAATTTTTTTCACCGAGATACTTAACTTTTCGTGAGAAGCGAGAAAATCGTAAGCGTTTCCAAATTTATGAACGGCAGTGCATATTTTAATAAAAATTTTCCATGATGAAAGATAAAAGATCGACTCCAGATTTAATATTTTTTCAAAATTAAATAATTTTAAAGATTTTAAGACTGTTTTTGTATATATTACGTATGTGATATGAATGCATATATGTTTGCGGAAAAATCAATGTATAAATATGAAAATATTTATACATGAGAGTAAAATAACTTTATGTATTTCTTATGTGACGTTCATACTATGTAATTCGTAATTAACGATATAATTAACAAAATCTGAATATACAAATAGACTAATCTTAAAACATCGTTAAAAAAAAGTCGAATCGCTTACGTAATTAACTTAAATTATTCTTTCTCTAACCCGTTATACTTAATTGGCATTAATTAAGAACGCCAAGGAATTCGTTATACCTGCCATAGTTACGTGAGGGATGCCATTGGCGTGAACGTTAATTAAAAAGGGTGTCTATGAAGAGAAGACGAAGGAGAATTGGATACACGTGAAAATCGATCCTTACTGCTATGAGATGAAATAAATCACGTATAGAAGTCTATTAAAATGTAATCTAATTTCAAATTTTATTATGTTTTAGAAAATTTAAAATTTTTAATCTTATACTTAAACACAGTCTTTAATTCAGTAAATATTTATATGACGACTTACATATATTCTCAACACTAGAAGTAATGTTTTTTATTCCTTAAAAGAACTAAGCGAATAAATTATTATAAAAATAAAAAAACAAATATTTTATCAGGACATAATTATCAAAAAATAAAAAAAATTTAGAATTTTATTTTTTACACAACAAATATAATATTAATCTAAAAAATAGGGAATTCAACCGAATATCCAGCTAGTATATTTGATTTCCGACAATATACGCTGCTGAAATTTTATATTAAAATGACGTGCATCATAGTGTAAATATCCTGAAAACTTTTATTATCACTAATATATTTTTTAGAAATATAGTACCAGATATCTGGTAAATATCTGGTACCCGACCGGATATCGGATATTAATCAGATATTCAATTATAATAAAAGTTTTCAGGAGTATTTACACCATGATACACATCATTTCAATATAAAATTTCGGCTGCATATTATATATTATCAGAAACTAGATATTAACCGCGGATATCGGGTTGCATCTCTACTAAAAAATAAAAAAGGTCAATGACTGCTCGGTACTTCTAAGCATTAAAAAAAGATCAACGCCAGAAAATTCATTTTCTCGAATAAAAAGAACAGCAGTAAACTTAAAAGAATCCTATGTGTGAGTATCTAATTTATCACGCTCTAAATCATGCTTTTGTTTCCCGAACTCGCCGATAGTTAACGAAACATATTGCAAACTCCCTCAATGCAATCGCGATGGTTGATGCGACCCGCATGCGACGCAAAATGCGACTGCGCACATTTGTCAAGCGGGAAACGAAAAAAAATTTGAGAGAACGACAAGTACTGGTCGTAAATCAGCAATCAGTCCGATGGATCTAGCGCTATCGGCGAGAAATGAACAGTGACAAATCTGACGACGCTAATGAAAAATCACGAGCGATAGACATCGTTCGCGAACGTTCGCGAGGAAGGCGGGACTACGGTGAGTGGTAGCGTTGAAGGGAGTCGATGAAGGGCGCGAGGGTAACGAGGGGTAGAAGGTCGATGGACGGGTCCAATGGCGAGCATAAAGCAGACCACGTTGCTGACTTTATAGATTCGATTATTCGCGCTTGCTGCTTGTGCAGCAGTTCTCTCTTTCTCTCTTGATTCGGCATCGTCGATCGTTGCACAGAAATGAGAAGAGACGGAAAGGTGGCTTCGTGAAGCATAATTTAAATTTATATCGAGCCCGGTCTCGGTGAGTTGGCAAGAATGCTCTACTAGTGCCATAAAAGCGATCGTGACGGAACTTGACGAGTTTTTTTCAAGCCCGTTCTACAGTCTCCCTGCCCCACTCCCGCGCAATTATTATTCATTTTTTTTCTCATTGCAATTTCGCGCAACATGTTTTATGCAATCTATTGTTATACAGCGGGATGACGTTGATAACGTGCGTTTACGATTCTATCTGAATACACCATGCGACGGAGACGATATGACGACATATCGCTCATATAATTTATCATACTCGACTTGATCCACGCGCGAACTTTACCGCTCTGAATGTAAATGGTATAATTATTAATTAATATACGATAATAAGCCGTAACTCCGTTAATATTTCAATTAATTTTATATGTTCTTCTTCCATACTTCTATAATTATAATTATTTTCAAAATAATATTACGCTCTTTTTGTCTCTCTTTCTCTCTTCCAGAATCTTGATAAGAGAGAAATCATCACCTTAAAAAATCTGTGTCTCTGACACATTTTAAAGAATTATGTGACAATTAAATAAAAAAAATAAGGTTCCGAAGATGTGAGAAAACAATGATGCATTTTTATTATACAAAAATTACTTCGATTTCAACCACAATATTTCTCAAAAACATTCTTAAAACACTGTTTAGAATTTTCTGAATTTTTAGCAACTCAATATGTAAATAAAGATAGTTAAATTTTAAATAGAAATATGCACGATATAAAATATGAAATATGATATGTTAAATTTATATTACTTAATAAATAAACGAATAAAAATAAACAAATCTACTTTATTTATTTCTTATGTTTTTGTTAAAATTTGATTATTTATTCAAGCAACACGTAGTAAAACATCTAATAAATTCTAATTCGCCAAAAAGTTATCCAAATAATGTTCTCATTATATCATGTTCCTATTAGCATTTGTTGATATTCTTACTCATCATGTATATAAAGATTCTTGCATGCACAGTAAATTAATAGATGCTCGTATATATTTCAGGATCGATTAGACATCGAATTTTTTTATGCATACAAAACATGAAAATATACACAAAATATGCAAATATGTATAACTATGCAAATATGTACAATATGCACAAATATATGCATTTTTAGAATGCTTTTTCAATAAGACAAATTTCGATTTTGGTCTTGTTTCTCAATCAGCTTTCTAAAAAAAATAAATGTAATTGCATAGAATCCGACGTCTATTGATTATTAACAATTATCTGTTCCAATCTATTCGTTTTAGAATAATAGAACAAATTTATATATCATTTACCTCATGGTCGCCGCCTAATATTTCACAAGACTTCTTCGTGTCTTCTCGTAATTTTCACAGAAAGAGCAATTTTGCGCTAAAGAATCTAAAAATTTAGCTAAATATAAATCTGAATAATTTTGTTGAGCCATCAAAATAATTTCAAGTATGATAAGCAATGTTGCAAAAAGTTTTGATATTCTAGGAATCAGTTTAAGCATCCTACATAATAATTTTAATGATCCAACAAAATTATTTTTAGGTCTGCTTTTAACTAAATTTTCAGCGCAAAATCGTTCTTTTTATGTTTTACTGTGGCTTCCCCAATATAACACTCACTCGCGGAAACAATGATAATTAATGCACGACTGATGTTAATTAATGTGTGATTTATCATGTAACAACGGAAAAATAACGTAAAATATTTGCTCAGATAAATAATCGTTGCTCGATAATCGTTTACGAGTCATTAACCGCGAGAGTTATTTAATTGCACGGACTAATCGTTAGTTGATCGTGAGAAATTATCTCGTTTGGCATCGCATTTAAAATTATAGTAACGTTTTCGAAGGCTAATGCAACGACACCGTTCGCACCGCTACCTGTCTGTTCAAGCGCGTCATGCATCACAAATAATGAGTATCGAGTATCGCAAGTCAAAATATTTTTGCCGCTGCATGAAATATTCAAGGCATTATGCAACATATGTATTATGTAAGCAGTATGTCGGATATTTTCTCCGCATTTTAAACTAATTGTTAGAGAGTACACAATTTTTCACTTGTGCGTTACGATCCGATGATTCGTGTATCACTTCGTTCGAAGCGATAGGCAAATCTGACAAACAGTACGATGCATATATCGTGGAATTCGAGCAAAAAAAAACATAACTTCTAATTCTAAACTTTTTAATTTTGTTACGATCTCTCCAATGAATAGCACTAATCAACAAAATTTCATATTTTTTATAATATATTAATTCGATTTGATAGTTATAGTATTTTTTGCATTTTAAATTTATTTGACAAATTTATGAGGCGGATAGAGTTTTTTCTAGTAATACATACATACATTTAAATATTTTTCTACTTATATCTTCTGCTTGAACATAAATGAATGATTTATAGGGAATAGCTACTGAATTTAACATAATTTTCTATCCATTATAAAAGGCTTCAAATAAAAATAAATAATTTTAATTTAAAACAAGATTCCATACAAGTTGTTAACAAAAATTTTTTAAAGGAAACTAATCAAGTATAAAAAAAATGAAGTTCTAGGATAAATTTTAATTTCATATTTAAAATCAGCATAAAAAATATATAAAAATCGAAATTACCCAAATAACAAAATTATTGTCGACTAGTGTGATTCATGCAAAATATTTGCCTTGAAAAACAAGTATTACCTTAATACGTGCGTAAGACGTTAATCGCGAAAGGTAATTAACCGTGCAAGTTGACATTATTTAAAAGATTAGAAGAATGATCTTTCCTCTTTGCAATTATCTTAAAAGATAGTAATATAATACGGGGAGCGTCTCGCTTTGCTGCCTGCCTACTCGCACGAATGGTAATGCAGTGTGTGTGTGTGTGTGTGTGTGTGTGACTTTGTGTATAATATACAGCACTTACAATTAGCACGTTACGTTAACGAGCGCCAATCATTACAAAATATTTAACATATTGTAAAATAAATGTATATGGTTTATTATATTTCATTTAATGTATTTCATATCAATTTCGAAGAATATGTTATTAATAAACATTTTACATTTTACCTTAAATAGCACTGCATTTTACTTGGATGACTTAATATTACGGTTAATTTTGCACATCACGGAGAGTATTTTAAAAGTTTAATAAGAATACCGTTGCTTAATTCGTAATTAAGACAAAGAGACATGTCATTCTTTGTACAATAAGAACATTAGATTTAATATGACTAATTTAATACCAACAGATTAATTCCGAAAAAGCGGATATTACTGCTTTATTAATATTATATAAATTGAAATATAAAAAAATTATGATCTAGAACATCGCGATTTATATTTGTCTTTAATTATTATTATTATTTATTGCTTTACTGCTTTAAATATACCGCATCTTGAGAAAGAACAGAAATGCAAGTATTTCATGAGGCATAATGTCGTTTGTGTAGGACATTGTTCAATTAGCCGTTTAATTAATCAACAAGGACGGATCGAATGCAGCATAATTGAAACGCGACACGCAACGTTGAGCAAGAAACTTCTCTCGGTATTTTCGCGAAATATGATTTCTCTCAACGGCAACGTTTGCTCTTAGACCATTAGAAAGACAAAAGAAACGATAGTAAAAGACTTTTCGATCAAGTTTATTCAGACCGGTGGTGTACACACCCCCGAACGAGCGTTCGCCTTGCCTCTTTGGAGAAATTGGAAGAACACAGAGAAAAACGGAACCTAAAACTCCGCGCTGTCCCGGAAAAATGGCACACCGGAAATTGGGATTGTCCCCTGTAATTTTACGTGCCAGAAGCGACTAGTGAACGAATCGAGGGAAAACGATGTGAAGCCATCCGAATACAAATATCTCACCGCAAAGGACCCCACTTAGCGCGGGATCACGTACGTGACTCTCGCTAGATATTTTAAATAAACGACTCGCCTCGACAACGACTCACAATCCATTACGGCAACAGCTCTCTCCCTCCTCCCCCCTCTCTCTCTCTCTGTTCTCTAAATCCCTTTGTCCTGATAAGATGCTAGTTTCACGCATCATGTGACTCTTGTGGTCAGCACAAAGAAGCTCATGCAAATTCGACTAGACAAAACATAAACCAATGTCAGCTTTCTCGTTCAGTTGTCAAAGGAACTCTCTGTATACATGTCGCGTGATCGAGATAACACGTCATCAGGAAGTGCGTATAAGATAGATGTACCACTTAATAAACATACGAG
>NW_017305873.1:1530035-1533279 GCF_001594115.1 Trachymyrmex septentrionalis | reverse complement strand
GTCGCGTGATCGAGATAACACGTCATCAGGAAGTGCGTATAAGATAGACGTACCACTTAATAAACATAAGTCAGTTATTATTGGACGAACTGATAAAAATTTTGAAAGCTATTAAGCTTTAATAATGCATGACTCTAAATAAATTCGTTTTATTAAATGTTTATAAACAATAAATTTATTTAGAATAGTACGTAAAAAAATTCCATCACTTATCTCATAATAATTCCTCGGATAAGCTACAGTTTATTTCCTATCGTATCAAGTGTATTATGCAAAAGATATTCAAAAAATATAAAAAATCCAATTTCGTTAAAATGCTAAGTTACGCTTTCTTTGAGACGTGAATAAATTATGTCTCATAATCATTTATAGACAACTTCCAGAGCATGAATAAATTTACATCGCGATAGCATTAATATCAATTCCAAGGAAATGTAATATATAATTTTGAGATAGAAAGTACGAATTTCGTAGTCTGTTTCTCGTGTCATGAAATTCGTATGTTTGCCAAGGCCCTTCTCAATTTCCTTCTGCGCATGCCCTAAGAGATTATCCAGCCTCGAGTCTCGTACTACGATGAGAACCGCCATTCGAGCTTTCCGAGTGAAATTCGTCGACTATCGAAGCTGCAACCATTCCCGCCGATCCACTCGCAGCATTTTCGATCCGCGTCTCGAGCGGGTTTATCTGCGGAATTTCGCGCGACGCTGATGGAGGGGTCGGCCGTCGTTTCATGTAATCTAGCTCCAAGGGAAAAGGGGAAGCATCGAGACGCCGCAGCTACCGTTCGGTCCATCCCGCGGACAAAGAGGGATTAGCATGGGAATTACTTCCGGCCGGACGATGAAGCCCCCTATGCGCGGAAAGTTCAAAGCCGACAGCGCGGCTAGTAAGCGCCCTCGTTGCACGCTATGCACGGCGAGAAAATCCCGTCTACATTTCGATGGAGGAAATTGACGCTCGCCCCGATATTATTCCAGTTGCGAAAGTGACTCCACCTCTTCGCGAAGGGTCGGACCGATCGGATTCTCGATGCAGTATGCCCGACGACGGAATCGTTCGATTGGAATGATCAAGTGGAACGAGACAGGCGGGAGATTGAATTCTGTTCTTTTCCTCCCGGTTTTTTACCTTTTCAGTTTTTGAGTAATCTATTTTTTTTTTCTTTTTTTGTTTCATGTCGCGTATATGTACAATGGCGACAAGGGCCGTTTCATCGATCGTGTTATCATACGATGATTGCGTTAGATAGTCGGACTTTTGGCGCCACTATTACTACGAAGGGTCGGACTACGAGAGCAGAATAATAACATGCAGCGATCTCGTCTATCGAACGAGAGGCTCGTATGCTCTGTAAATTGCTTGTCGAGCGGGAATTTGATACTTGCAGCATGTGCCATGTAAAACGCTGTTTGTTTGCATTGTCGTTTATTGCGAAACGTGACTGCAAGGAGGGAGTAATTTATTCGCATAGTCGATGATCACGCTCTGTCAGATTAATGACTTCCCATATACCTCAGTTTTTTCCTTTTGTTAGAAGGATCTGAGAGAAGGGAAATGCAGAGAAAACCGAAACAAAAGGACGAGTTATGTATAAAAGCAAACTTGCTAAACTCCACTTTCTCTTTATTGTTATATATTTAATGTTCCAAACTATAATAAAGAAAACTTGGTATTTTGCCAGTATCTAAGTAAAAAGATTGATTTAGTTTATCAGTTATAAAGAGACAATATACTTTTCTACGGGTCATTGCAAAGTTGAATACAAAACGCAACACAAACTTTTTCATTCAAGGAAGTATGCAACATTGCCATGAGCAGACCTTGTTCTTTCGCGTTGCATGTAAATAAAATGTACGAAAGGGTAAAATAAATAAAAAATTAAAAAAACATCTTACATTACACACGATCTTTCATTACACACACATTTAGAGTTTTATTTAGCTAGGTTTTTTCCCTGCAAATTTTACAGTACAGTTCAGTGCAGTGCAGTCTTGTCCAGGGCACTGGACTGCAGTGCACTGCACTAAACTGCACTGGACTGAAGAAAGTTCATAGGAGAAAAGATAAATGTTATTACTTAGGGACATCGGACATTTCATGAGCTAGAATCGAGAACGAGGATTCTTGCAGAGTCGGAATCGAAGATCAAATACGCGGAAAATCGCCGTATAAAATACGAGAAACAAAGATGATGGAAGATGAGTAAAATTTTATTCGATATGTAATCAGACGCCACTGCGATCGTTGCGGGGATATTGGCGAGAAATGAAGTTTACCGCCTCGAACTTTATCATGGTTTCACGATCAAGAGAGTTCGGGTCGGTGGCCTGGTTTTAAACAGAAGGGAGAGAGAGAAAGAGAGAGAGAGAGAGAGAGAGAGAGAGAGCCGAATGGCAAGGAATATCCTCGTGTTTAAATAGAGTCGTGACGAGAGGATGAAAAAGCGGAGGAAAAGCGAGGAAAAACATGTCGGTACAAGTGGAGGGACGAGAATGAAGGAGTGAGTCGTGCGCGGTGACATTCGCGGAATATTATTCGAAATTGACACTGCGACGTTAATATTCCGCTTTATATCGAACTGCAAGAGAGACAAAGTGAAAAAGTTTCCTCTGGCGAAACAAGAGAGGCATCATTTCCTCCGCTCTTTCGGAAATTCCACCTTCCTTAATAATGCACGACTCACCGGGATAAAGGAAGAGATAAGAACTTCGAAAAATGTAATAATTAATATTATCATAAAATACGACTAATAAAAAGCAAACCCTCACAGTAAATATTTTATTTGGCGATTCGATTTCGATTCCTCGTTTTATTATATTGTATATTGAAGTACGGAACGAAATTCTCTTGGGTTTACAATATGTTCCAAACCTTAATATCTAAGGTTTGAAACATATTGTTCCAAGCCTTAATATCTAAGATTCCCACACACATAAGGTAATATTGTACTACTAGTCTCTCTCAACCACTTCAAGTTTCATAGATTTTTCATAAATTCGCTATCGATATTTTTATTTTTCAATGAAAAAATAAATAATAATCAATAAATAATAAACTCAATAACAAAACTCAATCAGCGGGCGAAGTAAGAGTCTGTGTTGATCCTCACTACTGAACGTACATGATAATCGATACATTATGTCTGTTTTACATATCTACGTTCCTTCTCTCTGTACACGTTTCGAAAGTTTTTTGGTTCTTTTTGGACAGATTAATTCAAACTTCTTACACATGATTTCTG
>NW_017305873.1:1520508-1529653 GCF_001594115.1 Trachymyrmex septentrionalis | reverse complement strand
TTTTTTAGTCTTAAAATTATTCATGTAAAAAAGGCATTATCTAATGCAAAGTGATAATATTTTGTAAGCAATATATACATATTGCACACTGAGAGAAAAGTTTTTGATATTTGTGACTATAACTACATAGTACTATAATTACAGTATCATATAATTATAGTCAAATATTAAAAACTTTTGTCAATTGCACATTACATTAGCAAGTCAGCTTTTTCTGAAATCTTGTTAGTGTCTGTTACAATTCAGCGATTTAATTCGAGTCATTAAAAAGTATCGACAAAATCGTTGCCGAGACGTAAATAAAATAAGCGCAATAAATTTCATAGAACTGACATTCGTTTATTTCGAGCACGGTCTATTCGAAAGATTCAGCAGGCCTGCGAAACTGTTTTACCCACATAATTTATAACGTGTCGTTGCGAATGAGGAAAGTTAAGCGGTCGGCCGCGTCGTATCTCCGAGTTGGAAATGCCTCCGAGGTCTTTAAAAGTCCCGCAAACTTCATTAAGAAATTCGGCGCCCCGGGGCACGCGAGCGCATCCGTTCTCGCTATATAATATACGAAAGTCCAGCGCGACGGAAAAAGAACTTTTAAATTTAGTTGGCTTAACTGACTCCACCCGGCAGTTTAAATGAAATTACATGATTTCGGGACGGGACGAGAGACTTAACGACTTGCCAGTCCTCCGGCAGCTCATAACGTAACTCCCCGGTTGATATACATCGAAACGAGCCGGATTCCCCAGATGAACTAGAAAAGTTGGCCCACCACCGCGACCGCCATTAAATCGGCCTTACTAACTAACTCGTAACGTCTTTATCTGTCCGACGATAATCAATAAAAGTCACTCAGCATGTTGTGAATTATTCAAATTGAGTTGAACGTAATGAAATTAATTAAACGAACTAAGACTAAGATAAATTGAAAGATATGTATTTCTTAATATTTAATTTTTATTTACTTCATTTCGTAAAAATCATAAAACTGTTATACTACTCCTTTTAACGTCATTTCAAAGAAAATGTCATACTTCGTCGAGGACATGTAATATTCCATACAAGAACAATCAATATCATTATCCTGTAATATTCTTATAACGAAAAAATCTTTTTACAGTAATTAGAAACAAAATTCCTAATGCGTAGAAAATAGAAATAAAATATGGATAAAGTCATAGATATCGCAAGGTACTTTGTAATCGATTCTGTTTCAATGACAAATTGAATATAATTTCTTCTCACAAGTTATCTAATTTTATTAAAATAATTTTAATACTAAAATAATATTAATTCTAATAAAATAACATTAATAATAAAATATTCACATTAATAAAAATAATATTATCAATATTAAATATTTCTATTAGTTATAGTTGTCACACACATTTCAAAGTTATATTAAAATTCTAATTTCTTCAATTAATTTCTTTGATGTAAAGATGTGCGCAATGATAATAATAATACGCAAAAGAATTAATGTCAATTTTTCAAATGGATTCTTATTTTATCTTTATGATCAAAAACCGCGTGACGATATTTAGAAGGAATCTTCGTCAGGATATCCTGACTCGTGCCATAGTCAACAGTACTTCCATTGTATCGATTACTCGTTGCAATTTAAAATTCGATTTATGTTACTGAGAGCATTGCTTGTCCGCTGACAAAGCGTGATCGCGATAAACGAAACAGCAGTTTGATGAGACGAGGCGCTTGTGCATGTAATCAAGGAAACGATTGAATTATAGCTGCTCGCTCATAGAGAAATTACCTTTTCTTCGTTCGATTGACGGTACTTAACGGCTTGGAATCTTTAATTGATACTCGTATAATTAAGAGGTTCCGTTTTCGTTCGAATATACGCTATCATTTCTGAACGGCGCGTATATTGTGTAAGAACAAGATAGAGATGCAATTCTCAATATTTGCTTAAAAGAGATAATTCGCAACTTGGATTAAACAAAATCACGAATCACCGCGTTGGATTTATTGTGATATGTGGCGAAACACAATCTTATCTCAAATATCTCGTGAATTCACTGGTATTATCTTATTTACCAGCGCAAATCTTACTCATATTTCATTATTGCTTCATATCAGAAGGAAAGTAGAAGTATCCATTTTAATAAATCAGTACATATTACCTTTAGCAAAATTAATGTTATGTGTTCTATAACGAAATATTTAGGTATATATATTTCTATCAGCATTTTCAGCATCTTAAATTTCATAATAATGCTACATTCAGGAAAATGAAGTTAATAGCGTGAAATAGTAAAGAACATAAAATACTATATATTATCACGTCGTATTAATGAGTTTATGATATTTTCATGAGATATACAATTAAAAGAGATGAAAGAATCTTTTATACGTTTATTGATTTTGAAAGAATCTCGTTTCCGATTTTGTCTTACTGTTCCGTTGTTATTTCGACTGTCGTCAACAACAGATTGAAACTTTAGATTTACAGACGAGATCAATCAAAATTAATGACAATAAAGGGGAATTACAAAGGCACAAGAGAGACTGATCAGAGATGACAAAGTTGAGAAATAGCGTCGTCGCATTTCGTAAACAAATTTTACAAATATCCAAAAATTCCAAGTTTTCAATGCGAATTATGCGTCACCCTCCAGTTACTTAGCAAATTGAACCGCATGAATGAAATTCGAAGTTTAGGAAACATTTGATCAACAGACGAACGAGACCATAAACTGAGTAAAGTAGCGCGGAGAATTTTATTTCTGGTCGTTTCGTTTCTTTCAAATCAAACTGACGCATATTCGCACTTCGTGTATTGAAAATACTGTGTGGTTCGCGTAGATATGACGATCGATATGAAAATCAATAGTAGCGTAGTAAGTATTCTAAGTATTGATAATTTAAAATCATACAGATAAAATTGTATAATTTTCAATAAAAAATAATCTTTTTTGATTTTTTGTTCCAGTAATGCAGTATACGGAGTAATTTGAAAAAAGTGAAAGAGAACATTTTTAGGAAACTTTAAATGTTTTAAATCTTTCTTTAAATCATTCCGTAAATATTTTAAAATTACGGTTACTACATTACGTAATCATATTCACTCACGTTATCAACGGTCATCTTCTTATCTTTCTTCTTCCAACAAAATGCATCCTGCAATTTGCATTCCGATAATCGACCAAACAATCGCCGTCCATTCGCAAAGGAGATTCTGTAGACATTGATTAGATAGATGTTAGTACGATAGAGTGTCTATTTTCAGCTGCATGAATTATCGAATTAACGGGGCAGAGCCTAAGTACATCCTCGTCTAATTAGCTGTCGTTGCGCGCGTCGCGTTGTCGTGTAAACATCCGAACATGCTTGTGTCGAACGAAGCGTGTCGCGACGATTAACAGCCTCGAATTGAATTCCGCCCTATCGCAGGGCTTCGAGGTAGGGACACGACTCAACTTGGATGGCCGCGGGATACGCAAGGACCATAATTACGGACCACGTAAGCGTACCGAAAGGGGCTGCGTATCGATAACAAGAGGAGAGGAAAGGGACGCGGAAGCAATTCCACGACCGTCAGCAAGCAGTAGTCCTAAGGCGGGTCAACTATTGGGCGGAAACGCATTTGATCGAAGGGAAATCCTAGATTTCCCCCGAGGACTTCTTCGGGAAACACCGATAGTCGGACAGATGCCTTGCGCGAATCCCTTCCTCCCCGCTGCTTTCATGTCGCACCACATATACATACTATCCAATACTCAAATTCAATTTGAACCTGCGTCGATAGTTTGCTTTGCTGCTTGCGCCGCTTGAAAATGATTCAAAGCAAGCGACTTATTTTCAAGAGTCAAAATTTAAAGGTAGTGAATATAAAAGTCTCTCTACTTTTACGATACGTATCATTGTATAATACTATTATACACGTCATGTGTGAGTGTGTTTTATATATATCGTTTAAATTTATCACGATTGAATTTTAGATATCGCTAATGTAACCAGCATTGCTTAGTTTCTTGTTTCAGTATAGCTACAGTACGAATATAGGCAATAAAACGATAAAAAAATAAAGGAAAGAGCATGCTCTTTCCTTAAGTGTACTTAATAGATTTTTTTTGTATAAAATTTTAATGCGTAACATGTTAATTTATTAATTTATAAAGTACAGTAAGAGAGTAACATTTGTGTAAAAAGGTTTACATTTGTGTAAGAAAGTTTACATTTGTGTAAGGGTAAGTTATATAGGATGTACATGCATGGATAATTCTGCCCAGAATTTTTTATTTCTCCGAGAAAAGACCGAGTGCCGAATTTTCGTATCCCGAAGCAGTAGAGAAGTTTCCTCTACTGCAGAATGGGAGCAGTTCGAGGCGCACTATGATTATATAATAATGACAGCAAACATGAAGGAAGTATAAATATGCAGACTTGAGCAGCGCTGTATCATCAAGTTTTTGATTAACCTTCAGAAATTTTATAAGTTTGCGTTTACAAGCAAAATTTAATGAGAACATGCTATTCAAATCTTAAATGTTCTTAAACATTCAAAAAATATTAGCGGTAGGTCTAACACCATACGATGCCTATATGTACGGTCAAAGTTAACTTTAGTAAATGTATACACTTAATAATCAATTTACATATAGTAAATGTATACATTGACTACAGTATTATAAGATTACAATAAATATATACATTTACCAAGTTGACACTTTGATTGTGACATATACATATAATTCTTACTGTGTTGTTAATATTAACACACTAATAAGATTTAAAATCCATGAGTTAAATTCATACCATGATGATATTGACATAATCATTAAAGGTTATAAATCCACACTATATTGGTGTTAATATCAACAACAATACAGTGAGAATTATATAAACACCGCATAGTGTTAAATTCACATAGATATTTTTTAGAGTGTATGAAGCACTTGCAGAAGCCAGAAATGAATCGATAATTTTCATTAAACGATGATTCTGCCAAAACTTCTTTGCTACTCGTTAAATTCTTACTACCGATTTGAATTACATAGCATATAAAAGCTCGAATGATTACTGAAAGTGAAATCAATATTATCAAAGTTTTCAGTGAACGCAGCAAATTCGCGCGTTCTCTGTGTTTGTTCTTCTTCAATATTGAAGAGTTGAAGCTTTTATTCTCCCGCGGAGAACAGTTTGAAAATGCTTAGAAAAATTATTAAATGCGATTCTATTGTTCTATAATCGCACACCCAGAGAAAAGGTTATTTCGATTTAAAGAAATTTTGGTTAAAGAAAAAAATTTCTTTGATTTAAAAATAAATTTTATTTGATTTAAAAAAATAATATTTAAATCAAAGAAATTTTTTTCTTTAACCGAAATTTCTTTAAATCGAAGCGATCTTTTCTCTGGATGCATACTGCATAGTTATCATAACACAGACATACTTATGGCAAATCAAGCAATGTATTTTACGCAAACACGATGTAAGTATAGCAGAATTACAGATAGATAACATACATTGACTTCTACCTGTAAGTTAATTTGCGTGTAAAATGTATTACGGAAAATGTATTACGTATGTAAGTTAAATAAATATATGTATAGTATAAATATATATTTATTGATTATTGACAATCTTACTGCATCATAAATAATGTAAATTAACAAAGTTGATAAGTGTTTTATAATATTTAATCATAAAAAAATTAATATTAGATAGAATATATTATTAAATTTTATTGCACACTTGTGTAGTTAGAATGTTGATTTTAATTAATTAATATAAGCGTTTTTGTTCTTTTCAAACAGTTGAATTATTTAATACAACGTGCTTTTAAAGCTGTTTAGAGTTATAAGGCGGTGGCACTAGCTTGTGCATAACTTAAATATAATACACAGCTTATACTTGTAAATACTGTTTTGCGTTAAAATATGTATAAATAGTTTATCTCTGAAACACTTTCTGATATCTAAATGAAACAGTACGGAGAATAAATTTGAATAATTAAATAGCTGTTCGTGAATTCGCAACATAATATTTTATTAAAGATATTATTCATCATAGGCAATAAAAATTATATTGAACACAATTACAATGATGAATTTTAATAATTTTATGTTTAAATAATTTAAAAGATTGCAATCAACTCAATATTTTATAATATTAAAAATATTACAAAATTTTGATTAATTTTACGACATAAAAAAATTATTTGTAAAATATCATTATTATTGTATATTATCGTATTATTAATTATTGTATAATGTCGTATTATTATATACATATACATATATATATATATATATATGTGTGTGTGTGTGTGTGTGTATATATATGTATATATAATTTCTTTTAAGCTAAGGATTTTTATTTTTCAGAAAATTTTGCAAAATTGCCTGACTTTTCCTGACTCCCCGTTTTAATATTCTTAAAATTAATTCTTAATTCTCTAATTTTCCTAATTTCCAGTTTTGTAGCAACTCTGTACTGAGACCAACTATTAATGCAAAATTTTGATTACTTTTATGATTGAGCGAAGAAATTCGCAATATTTATATCAAACAAAAATTGTAGTCAATCAACTATTTTATTTAGTTGTTGTTTGCTAAGTAAAAATTTATCTAATATAATCAACTAATAACTAATTCTCTATCGCGTATGTGTGTGTGTGTGTGACTGGCATAAATTGTAATTTTATTATTTTCTGAATGAGATGTATATAATAATTAGCGTCGAGATACTACCGATATCTTTAAATATATATGGAAAAATATTTTCAACTGCTTCGAAATTGTGGGAATAGTTAAAGATTAACAGTAATGCCATAGATAAATGAACGAGAACCGGTAGAAGGATAATGATGAGATCAAGTGAGAACAAGAGATCGTCGATACCAAAGGAAAGTTCGAGAAACAGGAACATTCTCACCACCTTGAGTCGGTGACCGAATAGTGCACTCTCGTGTCACGCTGCCGCATTCATAAATTGGTTAGAACTTAGTGGAACTGACAACTAGCGCCATCCTATTAGTCCTCCAATGTCGTTCAATGCAATAATAAACTACGCTAAACTAATAAGTGGAAGAAAACAGAAGTGGACGATACGTAATTATTTAAAGCTTATATTAAATATACTTTAAAGCTTATATGATCTAATTTTTACCTTGTAATATATATTGATCTAATTCTTATCAACATTTCGATTAATTAAATATAAATTTTAATTTTTGTAATAATTTTACAATCAAGTGAAAAATTATATATTTAAAAGATAAATATATTTTTGAAATGTTTTAAAAAATATTTGTATTATAATGTAAAGTAAATGCGATAGCGAGATTTAAATTCGTAAGTTCGCAAGTTAATAACAGCCCTTTAATAAATTTTTATCTTGCACTGTTTATCTGTGTTTTATTATAATGATATTTTTTTACAAAATTTTTTCTAAGAATTAAAAAAAATAAAACTAGTTACATTAAATCCAACTTGTTAAGAGATTCAAATTCAGTATAAAGAGAGTAAATATTTGAGAATGACATTTGCGTATTTGAATTTGCATACAAATATTTGTCTTTTCCTAGTGAATCACCGACCGCGTTGTTTCGCAATACAAACAAAGAATTAATCTGCAGTTTTTCAACTTAATAATATCAATTATAAGCTTATAAAAATATCAAATCCTGACATTGAATATTTATCAATATGTTTGTATATCTACATACATTTTTTAGCAAATAATATAATAAGAATAAAAATAAACAATTTCGTATTTTAGATTATCTTTAGTATATAAAATAAATCTAGTATATAAAATGAAATAATGATATCTCATAAGATTACCGTTGCATATGAGAAATTGTATTTAAATTTTAATAATAAAATCGGAAAATTGAAGTGAAATGAATAGTCAAATAATTAAAACTGTTGTGATGGATTACCCAATCGAGCGTAAAATCGTTGATATTTTTATATACTTATAATTTATATTATTTAGAATTTGAACTTTTTTATATTGCTTAATAATATTAACAATATATAGATAGGTGACTCACAGGTATAAAACTCGTGACAGGTGTAAAATTCATTTCTCGCGAAGCCATTTATCTCTTTTTATCTACATGTACGAATTGTATTTTTCCGTTATACGATTTACTCATTGATATGTTATCGTAACTCAATAATTGTATAAATGAATCATTGCAATCATTTCAGTAATTCGCTGGATAATGAAACGATTGAAGTGAAAATAGGTGGCTTAATCGGATTTACCTCAAGCTTTACGCTATTAATTTTTCACGTGTATTAAATAAATTTCAACAATGGTAAACCTTGGAAGAACCGATGGAAATAAGGATATATTTGACGAGGTACATACAATTGTAATAAATGTTGCTTGCTTTTAAGTGATTTAGTATTTGTTCGTATTAAATTTAAATTCAAGATGCATTTAGAAATTTGTTAGACATTATTTAAAGTATGTTTATCAAAGCCTATTATTATAATTAAAATAACACAGAAGCGAATCAAGTTTATTATCTATATTCATTTATATTTGCAATTTATTATCTGCGGAGCTTAAATTATCAATTTCTAGTAGTCGACTTATGCACTGGTCACACAATTTTCAGAAGAGCATGGTGTTCAGGATAGAGAACGACATTTTGATCGGCGAGGAGGTACCGATTTACAGGGAATGCACAAACGTCGGTGCGTTGGTATTGGAGAAGATGCGGAGTAGACCAGAGTTCGTCGCTCAAGTAAGTAGACACAGTCGACTTCGAAGATGTCGATAGAGACATCATCGAATCGATTTTAACATAAATGTCACCATGATTCGCCATTTAACCTTCGCTCGTTCGATCGTATAACCCCGTAGGTGGAGGCGGTTACTGGCACGGAGACCACTTTTGCAGAAATGACGGAGAAAAGTGTGAAGTGCGCGCTGTGGCTAAGAGAGCAAGCTGTTCAGCCGGGCGACATAATCGGCATTTGCACTCACAATCACTTGGAATCATACGTACCACTGCTAGCGGCACTCTACATCAACGCCATTAGCAATCCTTGGGACAACGAACTTTCCCCAAGTATGTTACTTATCCTCCCGCATTTCCAGCTTGTTGCAGTTTTTTTCGCGTCGAGCATTAAACCACCGAACAAAATCGGATTTCCGCTCACCTA
>NW_017305873.1:1517326-1520408 GCF_001594115.1 Trachymyrmex septentrionalis | reverse complement strand
TTCGCGTCGAGCATTAAACCACCGAACAAAATCGGATTTCCGCTCACCGAGAGCTGCGTCGTTGCAAAGCATTCTGTTTTCATTTTCTATTTTTTTTTTGCATTTTTTTTAATCAATCAAAAAAAAAGCATAATGGGAAAAGTATTTGTCGCAAAGTAGTAGCGTTTTTCGGCTTTTGTCTTTGCTGCGAATCCGAAACGCCGTTGCAATTACAATCAACTCTCTAAATCTGAATCAGTGAATAGTCATTAATTATCCATGCAGTGGCATACTTGGCACTGATAATCAGTAAAGTTCAACTAAAAAAGAAAGAATGCTTGAGCATTATATAACTAAAGTACTTAGCATGTTAATTTCAATCTTCCAATATCATATTCATTAAATTTTTAGCACTGAAACAAGGTTAGTTAGATCACATAATAAAGATTAGTTAAGTTAAGAATCTCACATTTAATTCACTGATTATCATAGTGGCATACTTGGCACTGCTATCAATGATTATCCATCGATTCAGATTTAGAGAGAAGATAAGCATCGTCGTTTTTAATATACGGAAAATATTTTTTTGGAAATGTTTCCTTCGTTTCAGTGACCGCACATTACTTTCTCTTGTTGACGAGGCCAAAAATAGTGTTCGTGAACGCCGAGTCAGCAAAATGTCTAGAGCAAGTTATCAAAGAAAACAATTTAAACACCAAGCTGGTGGTGTTCGGTGAACTGGTAGGATTTGAAGACGCGTCTCTGACGAGCATTCTGCGTTCTCAGGACGACACGGGGATCAATGAATTCGAGTGTGTAAAATTGTCCAGCCCTGATCATGTCGCCACAATCGTTTGCTCGTCCGGCACCAGCGGTCTTCCGAAAGGTACCGAAATCAGCCACGCGTCCATGATCAATTACATGGCTCATGTCAAGATTCACGACCTCCGAGAACACGTGTCCATGTGGACGCCTTCCATGCGGTGGTATTGTGGTCTATTCATTATTATCAAGGCTATTCTTGATTGCTCAAAAAGGATCATAATCCCAGATTGCGATGAAATCGAGGAGATATGTCGTTTCATCGAAAAATACGAGGCGAGTGGCAAGATAGATTAGCGAACATACATATATCGCTTAATTACATATTAATAACAAATCGGAATATCGTCTCTCTAACGCATTGATAATAATAATAAATTAATAAATAATCGTCAGAGATATACATTCGTGATAGCAACAATTTTACGCGTATTTTTAGAGAACGATAGTTCAATAGTATGCACCGGTTATTTAAAACTCTTTATGAAGCATTCATTTTTAATGACGTGTGAATGCAGCTCGATGTAGAAATTAATTACGAGTTTATGCGATGGAGATAAAATTTAATATTTGGCGATATCACCTGATTTACCATGCATTTTTCATTAGCATCCACGTTATTATTTTCATTTCGGAATTCTGCAATAGGAGATATTTTATACAATATTACGCTCGCGCGTTTGCGTTAATTTATGTTAATTTATGTCGCACAGCGAATTTGCTAAAGGATAACACGGGCTTGAATTGAGGCGCATCTACAAACGGGCGTGATAGTTGTACCGCGTGATTTATTGCTTCGCGCAGGTAATACCGCGGGAGTGTTCGAGTTTAACGGCGTCGTTTTGCATTCAGGTATCCTGGTTTAGATGCGATTCCTGCTTCCCTATTCGACTGGTAAAGTTCGGCATATTAAGCAAGTACCGACTACCAACATTGAAAATCCTTTTGTTTGGCGGCGCGCATTTCCGGGGAGAGCTGCAGCAGAGTCTAGTGAAACTTTTGCCGCATACCAATGTCATATTGAGCTACGGTAGATCCAATTTATTGAAATGATAAAATCGTGATTGCAGTCTTGTTAACCCATTGATAATGATTAGTAACACGAGTTAATTATATTAATGTTGTATAAGATTAACCGTATTAGTAATACAATGCTAGCTACTGTTTCAATTAAAAATACATACATTGACATGCAATGTGAAGAAAACCGATTTTTAAACTGCCCGTATTATAGGAATGACAGATTACGGTGGATTATGTGCCCGTCAAACAAAATACAGTAAACCAGGCAGTTGCGGATTTGTGTGCGAAACAGGAAGGCTGAAAGTAGTCGATCCTGACACGGGAAAGGTCTTGGGGGTCAATAAAACCGGAGAAATATGGGCCAAATCGTCGTACATGATAAATGGATACTACAACAACCCTGAGGCCACAAAGAACGCTATCGATTCGGATGGTAAATATATGAAATGTTTCGACATTTGCCGTTGTTTAGAGCAGACATAGAGATTTCAATTAATAGAATATAATAAAAAGATTTGTAACAATTGACAAATACTTTGTAGCATATTTTTTAAGACGGTAGAAATGAATGTTATAATTATTAATGATACCATTATTTCGATTATTGATACAATTTTATAAACATTGTTTTAATAATTGACTTTAATATTAGAATTTACGATAATTCCCATATGTTATAAAGAATTACGAAACTTCAATATGATCAATATGGAGCATTTTAGGATGGTTGCACACTGGCGATCTTGGTTACTATGATGATGATGGCGAAATCTTCCTCGTCGACAGAATGTCGGAATTCATAAACTACAGAGCTATCAAGATATCGCCCGCGGAAATCGAAGTTTTGATTCAGCAACATCCCGCAGTCCTCGAAGTCGCCGTAATGGCGGTGCCACATGATGTTGAGGAGGAACATGCCATGGCTTTTATCGCGAAAGTACCCGGGAAAGAGGTAATCACTCTAACAAACATTCGCAATGCCTATTTAAACATTTGTCATTTGTTCCTATCTTATTTATTCTTAATTTGTTTATCATATACAATCTTTGGACTGCTAAAAACAATACCTTTTTCCCAAATCAAACTAATAACTATTAAAAACTATTTCCATCCACCTAAATTTTTTTACATTAAATTATTAGCGAAATAACATTAAATACAACATTTTGTGAGCAGAATAATAAATTTAACATTATATTTTTTAAAGATTATAAGAAGATATATTTTTTAAATTCTCTGTAAAGTAACTGAATATTTT
>NW_017305873.1:1512884-1517226 GCF_001594115.1 Trachymyrmex septentrionalis | reverse complement strand
TTTTTTAAAGATTATAAGAAGATATATTTTTTAAATTCTCTGTAAAGTTACTGAATATTTTATATAATACCCAAAGTAATTCACATATTGGTCTTTTTTTTTTTAAGAAATTAGTATAAAATTATACTATACAATCTCTTCATGTTTATTTACATTCTACTAAAAAAAATGAATTGACTTGCTTTTGTACGCGCAGCATAATTTACTGCAGACCCTAAGTTTCACCGTCTTGCCCTACATACGTTACATTACAATTCCTCACGTAAATTTCAGGCGACGGAGCTCGACATAACCAACTTGGTTGAGCAGAACATGCCGTGGTACTGCAGGTTGCATGCGGGAGTTAAATTCATGCAGAGGCTTCCTCGTACGGCCACGGGAAAGATCGCTAAGAAGGAACTCAAGCAAATCGCGAAGAATTACTTGAACGAATTAAAATGATATTGTAATCATTGTCATGTTGTTCAATTTAAAATATATATGTATATATAGTATTATGGTAGTTATTATTTTTTAAATCAATTTCAATGCTTTAAAAATGTCTAGTAATAATTCTTTCTGTAATAATTTCTTATAATATGTAACACAATATTATGTAATGTATTACAAAATATGACGTAAAAAAATCCCTTTATATAAAAATCCCATGTTATACTTTTAATAAATTAATTTGATATATGTATAACCAGTGATATATAGAATTACCCTTTATCAAATTTATAGAGCGGAGTATCGTTTTATCGCATACTCGTGGCTCATTTGTATTTGTTAGGTGATTATCGATAAAATATGATATTATGATAGTGTCATGATACATTAGGATATGTATCGCTATATACAAATTTATAATAAACCAATTAATAAAGCGATATCAGATAAACGATTTCAATAGAAATAAACAATTTCCTATGGAGATATATCTACATAAATCGATTACTATTGGTGTATATATAGGTAGGTATTGTACGTGGTATGGCGACAAAATTTCGTGATGTTATGTGAAAATAAATATCACTTAATTAGTATACAAATGACTTTATTGTCTTTCAAAGTAATTTATATCAAAGATGACTTTTCGCAGGAAATTTTTTTCAGGAAAATTTTGTTTCCAAAAATTGTATGAACGTTGTCAGAAGTGTATTGTCTCTAGGAATGATTACGTTGAAGAACAATAAAGGTTTGTATACTAATTCAGTGGTGTTTGTTTTTTGTCACATAACATTAACAAATTTTATTACTACACCACGTGTATACATAATAAACAAAACGCTTTTGTCAAATACAGTGGAATTAAAAAAATAGCTTTTAGTATTCGTTTTTTTATTACTCATTATTGCAAAACACAAACGATCATCATAAAATGTGTAGGAAATGCCAGATAAAATATCATTACGTTCTTACAGTTCGAAGTAACGGAAATCTTCATGGAAACGTTAGAACGAAACTCAAGAGATTTTTCCAAACGTCCTGCTCATCTATTTCGCTTGTCATTGTTGAGAGCGGATTTTCCTGTCGCAGGACATTCATGTTTTGTCGTCCCTATTACGTACGTCTGAGTACCACGGTGTAGCTTGGTATATGCATTAAAAAGAGAAATTCGAGCGAATCAAGAGGAGCTTCGTACACAATACTACAAAATACGTTGACTCTGATTGCTTCTAGTGTAAGGGGAAGAAAGAAATAAAATCAAAATAAAGTTTCTTATTCGCGATAAAAAGTGGCAGTGTAAATATATATAGCTGATATAATTTTCAATTGCATAATAAATACTTAAAGAATTACATTGTATTATAATTATACAAGCAACATAAAAATTTATATCAAATACGATTAAAAGTCGAGAAATTATATTTACTATCGCGCGCTTTTATGAGCATAAATAACTGAAAAACGTGAGTTAAAAATCTTTATTAATGCATTTACAAAATTATTATCAGTCGAACATATTAAATAATTGTTCTCGTTTTAAAATATACATATATGAATTTAATTATCGTAATATCAAATTCGCAATAATAAATAATATAATTAAAATAATTCATAGCCATGTAACGAAATTACGTGTAAGAGAAAAAAAAATAAAAATTTTGTATTCACAAAAGATATAAGATCATATAAGATTCATGTAAGATTAAAGAGAGAGAGTCGAGATTGAAAAGATTGCTAAACTAATATATATATTTTAAGATCATAGATAAAATTAAATTATTTGAAATAATTTAATTTAATTAAATATGATTAATTAACATAAAAAATTATTATTACATTTAAAAATAAAAATCTGTAAAAAGAATAATTAAATTGAAATAATTTTATAATTCGTAGTTTAAAAAGAGATTCTAATTATATATAAAAAATTATGTTTAAAAAATATCTTATCAATATCGATAATGAATATCGATAGTTGACTTCAATAACGGTACATCAGCACACATTTAACTTCTTGAGAAATATTCGAGAGAAAAAGGCATGCAAAGAACGCAGAATGGCGATTTCTGTGGTTATATTTCCTGTAATCGTCTTCAAACGTAAAGTGCGCAAAACAGCAGCGAAGTTTTAATATTTGCTTTACGACGTGTTTAGTCCAACCACGCTTTCTCTACTTGAAGAAGACTCAACCAAGTGTTCGCAAATAAGTAAACGCGCGAAGCTAAAAAAGTCGCGCGCCGAGATAATTTCGTTCTCTCGCGTAATCGCCAAGCTTTAAAATCAAAGTGATTCAGCGCACCGTAGCCGGATTAAATAGGTCGGATTTAATTAAGTTATTGCGACCCGCGCGGAACTAAAACAACCGTAAAATAAGCTTCACGTCGCACGGTGGTCATTCGTGATTAAGAGCAAAACGATTACAGGTACCGCGATTACGGCAAGAACGTGACACTTCGCGCAAAGAAATTGCACTATGGTCGATCTTCTTTAAGATAAATTTATCGTTTGCAAATGACGGCCAAAGAATTGATGAAGCCGGTGCAAGGAAATCGGGAGAATTTTTTTACAGACTTCGCGAGAACATTAAATTCGTCAAGATATCGAATACGAAAAAAATTGTTAAGAGAGATTGAAACAGCTTGCGGAAGATTCACTGTCAAATTCAATAATCGTGCAAAGATATTACTATTATTAATTTTTTATAAGATCATATTTAACAATGTGCAAAATGTTCAATTTTATTAATATTATATAAAACTGCTATTATAATATCAATACTCGTAATTATGCAATAGGTATTCATTTACACAAAATACTCTTTCATATGCACAATATTCGTTTATACAAAATATCTGTTTATTATTAATTAATAAAGATGAGTGTCGCCGGATACTTATTAACATTTTTATCTTCATTCTTATACAATAAATAATTAAAATATCCCGAATTTTATATGCCATTGAATTAAACATAACTTTTTTATTTCAATTAGAATTAATTTTAATTACTACTGGAATCATAAAACAGATACATACATATCCATAAATTTCTACTTTTATTTAATTACTAAGCTAATTCTTTTAAATGTATCTAAAACTATTTAGAGAAAAATCAGAATTTCTTTACTTATATTGAAATTTTGAAAATGAGATGCTAAGTTCACAAAAATGTCATAAAATACTAAAATAAAATAAACTGTTCAAATTATTTAGAAAATGTTATACATTTTTGAGTAACGACGTTGCTATCGTAAAATTATGAGGAATTGCAATATATGCTTTTATCTCCATTTAATATCGCTATTTAATTTAAGACAAATATTGATAAAATAATGCGATCGTTTTATCGAGTGATCGAAATATTTGATGCATGCAACGATAAATACATTGCCGCTCAAGAGTATTTACCTATTCTGTTTTTTAATTAAATGAAAAAGAGTGAACTTCGATCTTCTTCATTTCCTAATCTTCTAAATATTAGATTTAACAATAACATTTAATAATTCAAAGTTTTGTATTTTATACATATAAAAAGAATAGTAGATTTAGAACAGAATATAAAAAAGGCACATACACAAAAATCGGGATGAACAAATACTTTTGAGCGGTAGTATATGTGACATCTGGTCTAAAAATTATCCGTTTCCTTGTCGCCGAATATACCGTTCGAAGGAAAAAGAAAGGAATGTTACAACTGTGCGAAGTAAGAAGAAGAAACTACGTCAACTACATAAGAATGAAGTTGAGGCAGGATGTGGTCACGAGTACGAGAAACATGACATTTTACGGCAATACCATCAAGAAGAGATCCAGTTGAATGGGAGACTCTTGCGAAATCGACTTTTTATGATCTCAGGAAATTTCACCGAATTATCTCAACAATATACATCGCACGAATCTATGTCAACGATGAC
>NW_017305873.1:1490307-1512784 GCF_001594115.1 Trachymyrmex septentrionalis | reverse complement strand
AGGCAGGATGTGGTCACGAGTACGAGAAACATGACATTTTACGGCAATGCCATCAAGAAGAGATCCAGCTGAATAGGAGACTCTTGCGAAATCGACTTTTTATGATCTCAGGAAATTTCTCCGAATTATCTCAACAATATACATCGCACGAATCTATGTCGACGATGACAAAAAACAAACTAAGATAAGATGTGAAAGAGATAATGATGGAAAAATCCATGCAAACAGATAACTTGTCAACGTGTTCCATACATAAAAATAATGTCAAGAACATTTGATAAAAATAAGATTTCTGATCGTCATTTAATTTGGCAATCTATAATTAACATAATGTAATTTCATGGATCATCAATAAAATATTAATTTGGAGTTCTTAAATTTTTTAGAAAAATAATATCATTTACAAAATAATTATAATGCTATACAAATGTTACATAACGCGTTTAAGAAAATATATTCACACAAATATGAGCATAAAAGTAAAAGCATAATCATAAATCTTATTTGGCTATGAGCGTCAAAAATTTTTACTTGGTGACGTCACAGTAAATACATAACGTAATGTAAAGAAACATAACTCTATCAGATTAAAAATAAAATTTCATAAAAGAGAATGAGTGCGTTCAATAAATGGTTGAGTGAGTGCTCGTTGCTACTGATAAATTCTTTTAAATATCATATGGATCTACTCCAATCACAGATAGTAAAGCATTCATGTTGTGTTCGTTGAATGTGTTCAATATTATATTACTTCAACAGATAGCTCTAGTTGTACACAGGCATATAAAAAAAAAGTTTGCAAACTTTTGAACAGACAATATACCTATCTTAAGTTAAAGCAATGAAGCAATAAGCAATTAAATGTAAGTGACAAGTAAAAGTATCAGCTAATAAAATCTTATCGTGATATATGTATATCAATTAAATGATCAACATGTTTAAAATAATAGGAAAAAAAAATTTTTACAAATAACATTTATATATTTTACTTATTGAGTACAAATTTAAGAAACGAGAATGAATATATGATAATATAATGATGTACTTATACGAAACAATTTCAACATTACTAAGCCTTTTTAAGAGATGTTATCGAATCTATCTATTTTCTTAAAATTTAATAAAAAAATTAACTGTGTCTCAAAAGTGCCACATTGAAAGTGGAGGATTAATTGCAAAAGTTAAAAATGTTTATTTATATCAATAATAATTCTGGAGAATATAATATATCGAGAATGTATACACAGTTAATATTTTGTTATTAATCTTTGACAAATACTACGTACTATGAAGTAATTTATAATGAATCATCAGTATAAATATGACTAATAATAACTATTGGAAAGCTGGATAAGATTTCGTTTCTTTCTTTTATTTTTCAATATAAAAAAGATTACAATTAACGGTGATAATCAACATTTCCATATAGCGATTCAAATTCAAAATATATATTATCACGACTTCATCGATATGACACAATTATATCAATGATATGTCCAAAAATCAAATAAATTATATCTGTGGATAATAAATCAAATTTTTCGAACAGATTCTCTAATAGATAATTTTAGTTATGTTTAAAATATGTTTAACATAAAGAAGTATTGATCATTATTGATAAAATTTGTCGCATATTTTTGACGAATGAAAATATTAACACAATTGTATAAAGACAATATTTCTATAAAAACATAATCATTATTCATACTAAATTCCGTAATTTTGTATATATGATCTCACTAGGTATATGTACATTTCTGCAATGTTGCAATATTATCTCTCATAAAATTGGGGGGGGGGGGAATAAGCAATATAATTCATTAATTTTCATGGAACCATGAATTATAATAGTTAGTCTATTATTATTTACAACTATCTCGAGTAACTAATTAGATATCTTTCTCATAGTTTAGTTTGCTTCACGGATAGATAAGTGCATATTATAATTATCAAGTATTACG
The DNA here is from genome assembly GCF_001594115.1 of Trachymyrmex septentrionalis. Taxonomy (NCBI): domain Eukaryota; kingdom Metazoa; phylum Arthropoda; class Insecta; order Hymenoptera; family Formicidae; genus Trachymyrmex; species Trachymyrmex septentrionalis. The sequence goes on along the minus strand of NW_017305873.1, from coordinate 1,510,823 downwards.
AAAAAGCACTTGAAAATTTTATATTTTTATATACATTTATACGTCAGATAAAATGTCATTAGAGAATAGACACGTGCGGTTCTACGAAGCATTCAAAACGACATTTGTCAACGTTGTTAGGGCGGACAGCAGTAGCTCGTGAATGCAGAAAAATTCACAATCGTTGAACACGGCTGCGATAAATTACCGTGGCGTCGAATCGACGCGATGCATACAGCAGCGCCCAAATGCAACTCTGTTTTGATAAGCGTATTTTTATCGTTCGGTGCAAATGTATTTTGCAAACCGCCGAACGGGAATTCTCGCGACCTCATAAATTTATTATGCCTCTGAACAAAAATGTTCGAATAATTCGGCGCGTTCATATCTCTTGCAAACGGATGCATTTCAAAGTTAAATATTTATAAAACATAATTGACATTAGTGTGCTAATAATTTAATTTAGTTTAAGTAAAACAAATAAAACGATTTCACGTAAAAGCAGCACATAAATGAATATCTCTGCCTTTTGCGAATTTATTTGTTCCTGTATGTAATACATTCTCATACGATGTTTTCTAAAATTTTACAATTTCAAGAATATTTTTTTTACTTTATTTATTGCATTTATTGCATGTTTAAAAACTATTTTTCTTTACAAGTTCTCGAAAAGATTATGAAGTTTTGTTTACACAAAAAATTTATTATTATGGCAATATAATAATATACAATGAGTGCAAAAAGTATTCGTATAAGGAAATTTTTTTTATTAAAAAAACTTATTTGTTAAAAACAAACGTTAATTAGCAATTTTATACAATGAATACGTTTTGTTCTAACATAAAACAAACTTCGTGAATATTTCTGATTTTATAAGCTAAACTTCTCGAAAATTTTGTGAGCGTCTAAACAATACAATTTTTTATTTTCGTTTATTTTTAAGATGATATATTTTCTATATATTAAGATGATATGAAATATTTTCCGTATTTAATTTTATTTATACACGTAACAATTTGCACTGTCATTTTATCTTTAAATGTCGATTTAGATTATAAATAGGATATTATATGTAAACTTTATGATTCCCTTTATTAATACATACTGTATTTTTATTACTTCTTTTTAATCTTCTATGGGCCGAATTTTTCAAAAAAAAATTTATGTAACGTGAAATCAACAAATATCAACATATAAATGCAAATTAACAATTAATTCAGCTTTCAAAAGCAACTTTTAAAAGCATTTACTTTGATATCTCATAGATTAAAGTTAATAACTGTTACCAAAAATATTATTCGTTACTAAGAAGACATTATATAATAAGATATATATACGCTATCTTGTAGTAAAAAATTAAATAAATTAATAAAATATCGATATATTAGCATGTGACTTGAAAGTTACACGGGCTTATAGAAAGTCAAAATTGTTATCGAAAAATGTAAATTTTTTACAGTTATCGTGATTTTTAGTCGTGTTAAAATATAGATATAAACATACTACCTATAGGTGGTTTCATATCACAATTGACCCAGAATTCGATTGCAGATTCAATTGAATATTAAAAATGGTGGTGGGATATTGATAAAGTCTGATACAAAAGTATTCTGTCGTCGATACTACGTGACTGTTTTAATGTGATTACAGCTGTTAATATTTTTGCAGACATGAGCAACGAAAAAGTTAATAAACAGGTAAGAATGTGTTATTGAAATATAAATAATGAAAATAGAATTGCCACGGTAAAATCATTGTCACGATGTATCCCCGCTTTTCTCTAGTACATACCGTCGTTCAGAATTGAGGATAACATATTGATTGGCGCCGAACAAACTCATCCGAAATGCACGAACATCGGAGAACTGCTCCTGGATAGACTAAGGAGTAAACCGGATTTTGTAGGACAAGTATACCGTCACATGAAAATCTTATATGATTGATTAAATTTCATTGCGCTCACAGTTCTTTAAGCTTCAATTAGTTCAGCAAAATTAAGTGAATTTAAAAATGACGAGATAATAAAAAAAAGGAAAAATTCTTTTCTAATTTCTCATATTAACAATTAAAGATACTGTTTATATAATACTCGATAACATTTAAGCATTTAAGAAAAAAGAACGTTTTATAAATAATGTATGTGTCTAAAAATTGATCTACATTTTAAATTTTGTGAAATGTTTAGATAGAAATTGTTTCGGGAAAACAGAGTACCTACGCGGAAATGAAAGAACAAAGTATTAAATGTGCTCTGTGGTTAAGAAAGCATGGCATTCAAAAAGGTGATAAGGTTGGCATATGGACTGGTAATCACATTGACACTTACGTACCAGTATTCGCAAGTTTATATGTTGCCGCAGTAATATGTCCATGGGATGAAAAAGTATCAAAAAGTATGTAATTTTATGTAAATTACTGCTGGTGATTTGTTTCCAAAGCTTCGACATTCAAACTTCGAAACTTCAGCATTAAAATATTCGAAGAATCATAATTGTACAATTATTAATTTAATATAGTTAACAGTAACAAATTTATTTTTATTTAAAAAAATATACAAAAATGTTTATAAATGTATTTTTTTCCAAATATATAATTTTTCGAAGCTTCAAAAATACTTTAAATTTTCAAAGTTTGAAATTGTTCAAAGATTTGATGTTTCGAAAGAATTTAAATCTTCAAAGTTATCAGAAGTAACAGTCTTAATATGAATTACATTTGCCATTCTAATTATACTAGTTTATAAATAATTTAAAATTTTTAATGCAAAAAAGTAACAATTTTTGTGACTCTGAGTTAGAATGCGTCATTGGAATTAGTAAAATTTCAGATCAAATTTTTAAAATATAGCGTGTCATTTTTAAAATAAGTAAACCTTTCCACCAAATAATTTAGGTATAACAAATGATAAGCAAGGCAAACGTTTCACTATATGTGGTTTGATGATAAATAAGATGAGAAATACTTCTTATAACTGAAAAGAAATCTTATCAGAGGTGTGTATCAGGACGAAAAAACATGCTAGGCAATAGAATTACTGTCTATTACTGTCTATTACTTGGATTCTAAAGTCCATAACACACAGAAAAACATAAAGCAATAGAATGTCAACAATAAACGAATCGCCCAATTATAATAGAGAATGTAACAATGACGCATAAGTAATAATAAGTGGCAATCTAAAATGTACGTCTTACTATTTAAGTCTTGTGCCATAATCTTAATAAATACGTGAAATTAATCTAAAGTCATATAAAAAACAAAAATTAATTAGTCAACACTTCTGCATTGTTTCCTAATTTCAATAAAACTTCACTATATTAAAAAAAATTCTTTTCTTATATCTCAAAAACTAATCCTGATAGAAATAATTCAATAGCAGATTCGGGCTCAGCATAAAAAATTACACTCAGGAAAAAGTTTTGTACAACAAAAAGGTTGAAGTTGATCACATATCAACAAAACTTTTTTCTGAGTGTAGAAAGTCTTGATGTGTTTTAGTAAAATTTTGTAAACTAATATTATCGGCAAGCTAAATCTTTAACACAACTATAAAAATGCAAAATATTTACTGTTCTTACTAGAAAATGCAAGTATTAATAAGAATTAATTTTTGGAAAATTATAACTATCAAATAATTAAAAATATATATAAATTTCTTTCTAGCATCCGCGCGGTACTGTCTATCGTTAACATCCCCGAAATTAATCTTCGCGGACGCAGATTCCGTTGAGAATCTGGTGGAAGCCGCAAAGGAAGAAAATCTAGAAGTTGAAGTCATAGTTATTGGCAGTTTAACAGGATTCGTGTCTTTGACGGATATTCTTCAAGATCAAGTTAATCCATCGGAGATCAATGAGTTCCGCTGTACCATAGTCGATAACCTACATGATATAGCGATGATATGTGCTTCTTCCGGTACAACGGGTATGCCAAAAGGAGCTGAACTATCTTATGTGTCCCTTTACAACAGTATTACTACCATTGAAGAGGTTCACATAATCAACGAGGTAGTATTATCAATGCCTACGATACGATGGCACTATGGATTAATTCTGATGTTCGAACTGGTTATGTCAAACGCGAAATGGATCATTACTTCAGCAGAAGTAGCTTTCAAGGACGAAACCGAAATATGTAAAATTATTCAGGATTATGGGGTAAATTTGAAAAATAAATGTAGTTCCAAACATGAAATAATTCAATTCTTTTAAACACGCAATTAATATAATTTCGCAAAACTAAATTCACTCCAATTTAAAAAATTCTGTTGTTTATGTTTATCAATTTTTAAACATGCACTCATTAAAAAGCATTCCTATGCATTTTTTCCATCTTTTGTTAACATGTACACAGTATAATAATCACGAAATATTTTTTTGTTGTATTTATTAAGTCTAATATATAAATTTTATCTTTTAAAGTGTGTTTAATATATAAATTCTATTAAAAACTTTTTCCAATTTTTTTTGCTTTTTTTCTAATATTGTTTTTAATTTATTTCTTCGTGTGTCTCTAAATTTTAAAACTAATTTACTTCCTTTTGTGTTTGTTCATATTAAAAATTAATTTGTTACTGTTATTGAATAAAAGTTTTAATAACTATAATTTTTTAACTATTTCTCAGGTAACATGGCTTGGAGCTGATATTTCGTTTCCATACATTTTATTCAAATATAATATTTTACAAAAATATCCTATGCCATCTCTGAAAAAGCTCGTCGTTACTGGTGCGCCATTTCTAAAGAAAATACAAGAAACTGTCGCAAAAATGATGCCACATACCCAAATATTAAATTGTTATGGTAAGAATCAAATTATTAAGTCAGCCGAGAGATTATTCGGTAATCAAAATGTTGTGATATTTAAAAAAAATATGGAACGAGTATTATAAATATCATAAATTTTTAGATTTATTTTTACAAAAGAAGTATTCTTAATAAAAATAAAATATTATTACGTCAAATATCTTTCCTTCTAAAAAATTGTTAATTATCTGAACGTATTTCCTCAGGCTTGACTGATGCCGGAGGATTGTGTGTAAGTCAAGCAAAAAATAGTAAGCTAGGTTCTTGTGGCTTTGTGACCAAGGGAATAAAAATAAAAGTAGTGGATGAACAAACTGGCCAAGCTTTAGGACCTAACAAGACTGGTGAACTTTGTATAAAATCGGAATTTATAATGAATGGTTATCACAAAAATCCAGAAGAAACTAAAAATATCATCGATTCAAATGGTTAGTGTTACAATAATAAAATGACATCTACTATTACAACGATATCTTTTAATATTTAGTCTATAAAGATTATTTTCTTATTTTACACAATCGCATTTTTACTGTAATAGATAAAAATTAAAAATATTTTTTACATGGCAATTATTCTTATATTTATAAGTCTTTTACTCTCTCTCTTATTTCTCTCTAAAAGAATATATTTTTCTTTGTTATAATGAGATGACCAAGTGAAAAAATATTAAAGAAAGTAATTTTATACATAGGTATAAATCCAAAATAAATGTGAATAAATTATATCTTATTTACGCATATAGGTTGGCTGCATACAAAAGACATAATGTACTACGACGAGGAAGGAGAAATTTATTTCGTTAGTAGACTTTCGGATTTTATTAACTACAGAAGCATTAAGCTGTCACCCGCGGAAATAGAAGGTATTCTTGAAATTCATCCTTCAATTCTCAATGCCGCAGTGGTTCCAATACCACATGAAACGGATATAGAACACCCAATGGCATTTATTCAAAAAGTAATTGGAAAAGAGGTAAATTACAATTGCACGATTTATTTTAAAAAATTAAATTTTTTAAAGAAAATATATAAAAACCTTTCCAAAAAGTTTTTTAAAAATAATTATATATAATAAAAAAATAGCATTGATATTTATAATTAAAACCCTTCATCTTTTATTTTATTAAGTCTGTTAGTTTGTCATATCATGCGCGTATAAACCCAACATTTTAATTTCGAGAAAATGTAAAAAGATCAAGAAAATGTTGATTTATTTTTCAGGTAACAGAGAAAGAATTGCATGATCTAGTAGCTAACAATTTACCAGACTATTGTAAGCTTATAGGAGGAATCAAATTTGTGGACAAACTTCCGCGTCTCACTACTGGAAAAATCGATAGAAAACAATTAAAATTATTAGCAAAAAGTTACGCCAATTAAATTTAAAAAATATTATACATTTCTCACAAATCAAGACATCAAGTAGATATAGTACAATATTAATTATCTTGGAAGTAATGATAACACTTGTAAAAGAAATATTACTATCGAAATATATCGATTAAAACGGTTTGCTACAGATTTCTTTCTCCCACCTGCTAAAAAATTTTCATCAATATCAGATTAAATTAGATTAGATTATTTTTGACTCATTTAATAAAAGTATTGATAATAGTAAATATATACAAATATGGAACAATTAAAATTAAAAACGCCAAAGATTAAATTGAAAGTCCTAACAATTTGATTATGCTTTTTTACTGTTGCCCACGTGCCTTCAATATCGTGCGATCAATATCGGAGAAATTCAAAAGATATTTTAAAAACAGTCAAGCAGTACATTTGGCCTACATATAGGATTTAATAAATTAAGTTCCTTTATAAGAGCAACAAAAGGATAAATTACCTTCATTATTGCATTCTAGAATTATTTACAAAATTAATTATCAAAATTGTGATGCGTCTTATATGGGCCAAAAACAAAACGGTTATTACAAACGCGCATTAATGAACATTATAATCATATAAACAGGAACATCATACAACACTCAGTGATCACCACAGAACATAGAATTGAGTACATCATTGAGCAATCATGAGTTTGATTGGAACAATGTCAAAAATTTAGATGAAAAATAAGTAATCAATAAAAGATTAATGTCTGGAGCTATTCATGTGAAACAACAAAAAATATGTTCAACTGTGTCAGCTCTCATTGACATTATTTTATCCTTTATTGATATAAATATGGGTTTACGTAACATAATGAAATATATAAATTACATATAATAAAAAATGAATAAAAACAGTTAAGACGGATCTCCGTCTAATAATATTTTTTGTAAATTTATACAATTGAACCGGAAATTGTACACAAAATAATTAAGCACGAAGATCCGCCTTGACTAAATATGACGTTTTTTATTCACTTATGTTTAACATTTCATTTAATTGATTTTCATTTAATTGTACATATAATGAATTATATACAAATGAACTATAAGTGACGCAGATTAATAATATTTGCATATTATGTTATGAAATGTATAAAATATATTAATTTTTCATTATATAGTCATTAATTAGTGAGTTCATTATAAACAAATATTCATAATATACTGAGTATTATGATTGATTAAATTATTTCAAAATTTTGAAAATGTATTTCAACATATAAACTGTTAAAGTTTGCATTGATAGAATATAAATAGAATATAAATCATTCTATAATCGCCCGTTTTATTTGAAAAATGAGCAGAAGATATCTCTGTTCCAAATAATAAAAAAATAAAAACAAGTAATAAATAATTAGAAATTAATTTTTAAATACATTTTTAAATATTATTATCACCTTTAAGATTTTCTTTCTTTCATAAAAAAAAACTTCATTAATTGTCACTTATCAATCTCTCTTTAAAACAATTGCGTTAAATGTTATATTTCTCTTCTCAAACTTGTGTTTTAGCTTTTAATTCCAAGTTTCCGATGTGGTACGCTAATTAATTAATTATCTAAACTGATAATTGATACATCTGTCAGATAAAACTTTCGCCTGTAAATGTGAGTACATATATCACAGAAATACAATGATATAGGTGCGCGTGAAAATTTGCTTATTCATATCTCTTCCTTCAGGGAAGTTCCCTATTTTAAAACAGTTGACTGAAAAAAATCAATATTTAACAAAATAAGATTGATCTCTGCCATTGAGCTCTTAAAAATCGCACAACAATCAAAACACATATTTAACTACTCAAATCATAATTGGATTCGAATGTGTGGCGCTCAGTTCTAGAAATTGTACGAGTTGTTCAGAAATATTATATATAAAATATATTTTTACTTAAAAAAGATTCAATTCATTTTCAAGAATGCTATGGACGCCTCAGTGAAAAAGTACAGTCGTGTTCCTAATTCCTTCTCTCTCGGATGTCACATACTTCTCGTACATAAGTGGGAGAGATAACATAATAAAAAGCCTGATATCTCCGATTTAATTCATATATAGATTACGAATGCGATCTGACTACTAAAGAAAACGTAAAAAAGAACAAAAATTATTGAGGAATTTATAAAGATGTGTGAACGAACGACAGCAATTGATAACAGCAAGGTAAGAAGATATTTACAAAAAATATTTAGTTTGTTCATAAAAAATACACTTTTGTTGTATTTATTAAGACTTTATAATTAAAAATCGCTAATATTTTGCTAGAATATTTGTAAATTTCTTGTTTCACATAACTCACGTAAAGATTTTTTTAAAATTCTTACAATTCAATAATCCTTATCAATGTACATTATCGTATAATGGAAATACATGATATCTACTTAAGATACATTCATCTAAATATAAAGAAATATCGAGCACCTACTGCATCTATGTATATAGTATTTTTATATTTATATATGGATATTATAACCAAGAGCTCGGCAATTTTTGTGATATCTTAATAATTAAATTTATTTAATTATATTTATATTATTTATAATTTTAAATAATAATTGTAATATCAAAAATTATTTATCGTTTGCATTAAGTCTCCATTTTAATCCCAATAATTCAACAATTTCTCGTTATTTATTAAATAAAAAATTAATGTGCTAATTAATGTGTTTATTTATTATACTTTTATTAAGCTTTTAATAACATGTCACCAATATTCCTACTTTATATACAAATTAATTTCTTAATTTATTAACATTTTATATACATAACAACGATGTAAAGACTCTTATGTATAAACAAAATAAACAAAATGAATGGCGAAAAAGAGTCGACGCATAATACATTTAATTAACGATATTAGTCATAAATACATAAAATAAGAAGTAGAACGGCGTATACATACCTGTTATACATTACGGTGGTTCTCATTTGCTTGTTCGGGTGTGTTGTTAGCACTTGACTATGTATCTTAACATCGTTTTGACTGCCCCATCGCATATACAACATTAGGCTACGTCAAGATCCATCATGATTACTGATTTCCGCGCGTTAAAAATGTTGCGACACTGAACTTTATTTATTTATTATTATTTTTTTATTTAGTCTTTTATTACTTTTTTTATTTTATTCATTTCTTTACATCTGAGGAGGACTCAATCCAGCAGCCGAAACTTGTTTGTTTTATATATTAATATACGCCGTTCTACTTCTTATTTTATGTATTTATGACTAATATCGTTAATTAAATGTATTATGCGTCGACTCTTTTTCGCCATTCACTTTGTTTTATTTTATATACAAATTAATTTCTTAATTAATTAACATTCTTCTTATTCATATATTTTGAATAAACATTTAAATAAACAATAAATAACATTTTTTAAGATTATTTTTAATTTAAAAATTATATAATCTTAACAACAAACATCTATATCAAAATTATTAAAAAGAATAGAAGGTTTTTGTAAAATAAACATTTGTTATTTTTAGTTTTAATTTTTGCATTTCTTTTAAAAATTCTGTTTAACTGTTGCATGGATTAATATACTATTGTAAGTAATATAATTTTATGTCAAAAACTCCAGAAACTCCATTATCACGATGCTGTTCGTGAATTCAGAATAGAAGACAATATTCTAACAGGAAAAGAAATACCAATAAATAGAGAACCTGTTAATATGTCCGAAGTGCTACTTAAAACATTGAAGAGCAAACCAAACTGCATCGGCCAGGTATTTTAATAATTTTATAATTTCCATCTAAATCTATTATTAACGTAAAACAATTATATCGCTAATTTCTAGAGTGTACAAAACTTTGCGTAAACAAGAATTTAAACGTACAGTTCAAAATCTTTTGCTGTATAGGTGGATGCACTTTCTGGTGAACAGGACACTTATGCAGATATGAGTGAGCGCAGCATTAAATGCGCCCTTTGGCTACAGAAGCAAGGCGTTAAGCCCGGCGATATAATTGGTCTTTGCTGTGATAATGACATGAACGCAATCATAATTATGTTGGGCACTATGTACACAGGTGCTATATCTAATCCTTGGGACAACGACTTGTCTCCAAGTATGTATTTCCTGTACATATTCTATTTCATTGTAAGTATAGTCGTGCTATAAAATCTTATGTAAGAATAAGTTAAGAAAAAGTTAAAGATTTTTAAGCAGTGGATGCAATTATTATTAAAAATACAATTGATATATTTGCATGGTTGTCGTAAAAAAACATTTATAGTTGTCCCAAAAAATGATTATAAATTATAATTAAATTATGGTGATTGCAATTACTTTTTCTCTCAGTGAAATATATGCTTTGTTTGATCAATGTAATAAATTTAATTTGATAATTTAATACTAAACTAATTGTTCGTTTAAGATTTATGAGCTATACAAATAAATCTTACACACATTATTCATCCATTTAATTCTATTCATTTACATTTGTTTAGTGACAGCACGATATTTTCTTTCGTTAACATCACCAAAAATAGTTTTTGCGATGCCGTCATTGGTTCCGATTTTAGAAGAAGCAGCAAAAAAGTTGCAAATAAATATGAAAATAGTAGTTTCTCATAAATTAAATGGATATACATCCGTGGAGGATATCTTGAGTGGTCACGATATTAACGAGATCATAGAATTTAAATGTGCCAAGATCAGCAGCCCCGACGATGTTGCTCTCATCTCTCTCTCATCGGGTACTACGGGCATGCCGAAAGGTACCGAGATATCGCATTCATCTTTATATAATTGCTTACTTCCCGAAAAAGTCACGGAATTAGAAGGTCATACTTGTCTGTGGACACACACATTGCGTTGGCACTACGGGGTCCAGTTGGCATTTCATGCCATCTTAGCGTATTCAACAAAAATTCTTGCACCCTGTAGCATAATACTTAATGACGACGATGAAGCAATATGCCGGTTTATCGAAAAATATCGAGTAAGCTAATGATTCCGCAATCTATTATAAAACTTTGCAAATAATAATTAAATGGAGATTAATCTTGCACTTTAACTTTAAGGTAACATGGTTTTCCACCGAACCAGGCATGCTAATTCGATTTTATAAGAGCGATTTATTGAAGAAATATAAATTGCTGACTTTAAAAGAAATAATGAGTACTGGTGCTAATTTAGGAAAGGAGCATTGTCTAGCTTTGGCAAAGAAATTACCTCATGTTTTCATTGCGACCGGTTATGGTATAAGTCAATTTGATTTAAAAGTATCATGTGACACTAAATACTTCATATCATGACACTAAATATTTTATATCATTCTTTATTTCTCTTAGACTTATTACTATTATAGTAATATAATAGATATATTACTATTATAGTAATATATCTTTGGAAATATTAATATCAACTTAATGTATTAATATTACCTTCTATTATTTCAAAGCACAACAAGTAAAAATAAGTTTTAAAATTATCAAAAATATTAATACTAAATTTTAATAAGTAAAAACACTTCTTTATTCAAATAATAAAAATAAAATAAAAATAAAGATATCAACAAGAAATCATTAGGAATTTATAATAAATAAATCTTTATAAATTTATAATAAATATAAATAAATCATTTTTTTACACTTATTTAAAATAATATTTAAGATAATTATATAGCAAGAATATTTATAATAGCGTTTTCATGTGATTCTTGACGGTATCATATTATGTCATATTATATAGTTATTATAAATATCGTTTTTTTAGGATCTACGGACTCAGCAGCTGATGTAACCGTTATGATTAAAGGTTGCAAACCAGGATCTATTGGTTTTGTCGCACCTAACGTTCGAATAAAAGTGACAGATGTAGAAACTGGGAAAACTTTGGGAGCTAATCAAAATGGAGAACTACGTTTGAAACTGCCTTGCATAATGAATGGTTATTATAAGAGACCTGAAGAGACTAAACGAGCTTTCGATTCTGACGGTACGTAGTAAAGGGATGGGTGGGACCATATCAGTCCCTATATGTCTGAACCTAGTCAAAGAGTCATCTAGATCTAAAGAATTCTTCTGTGACTCCCGTTAAGTCAGTACGGATTGCAAAATTATCCTTATATACGGAATGCAGAGTTTGAACTTGCGACCTGTCGGTTACAAATCCGTCGCTCTCACATGGAGCCACATGACATCTTGACGATGTGTAACTAATCGGAATGTCACAAAATTGAGGAAACCATTTAGCAATTTTGACTCTAATATAATTACAATTGTAATGGAGAGTATAAATGAATACAGAAATAAATATTATTGTATATATAAATAATAAAAATATTATAAATATTATTAATAATAATATTATAATAATCACATTTATACAAGGAACACATCAAGTTAGAAAAAAAATGACTTTTTTTTTACAAAATTTGATTGTTTATTAATGTTAAGAATTAAAATAAAATGATTTTAACTTTTTTACCTTTGCGTGTTCTTTAGGTAGATACACCAAAATTTTTTATATAATTACAAAATATGAAATGTATGAATAAAATGCAAATATTAAAATTTGAAAATATTTATGAATATAAAAATGTTGAAGACAGCAAATTTGCAAATAAAAGAAATAATAATGCATAATTAAAATGATTTCGTGAAAACGCTTTTTTAAATACAGATAAAAATATAAATTATTAAACCTTAAACAAAACATTTCAGGTTGGTTACTTAGTGGCGATATAGGATATTACGATAATGACGGAAATGTTTTCCTCATCGATAGAATATCTGAATTTATCCTCTTCCATGGTATTAATATTTCTACCGCAGAAATCGAGAACGTTTTGAAGACACATCCCGCGGTATCTCAAGTAGCAGTAATAGGAATACCACACGAAATTGCGGGTCAGCATCCAAAAGCTGTCGTTTCTCGAATGCCGCATAAAACGGTAAAAATCGTAAAACGGTCATATCCATTCCAGGCAGTGAACATGAAAAGAACGACTATCGTATTCAAAATTCATATTCATATAATTTCATTGTAATCGTAAAAAAAAATGTTTCAATTATAGGTAACGGAAGAGGAGCTCCATGACTTAGTAGCGAAGAACCTACCGGAATATTGTGAGCTTCGCGGTGGAGTTAAGTTTCTCGACAAACTCCCACGCACAGCTACAGGCAAAATCGCGAAGAAGCAACTGCGAGATATGATTGTGAATTAAAATACTATTACAAATTACACAAAAAGGTAGATTGTTACATCATTTAAAATATTCAGATTGCTTAATAGTAACAATATTGACTAGAAAGATAGAAATTTTCATGGCAAGATATATTAAATAAATGAAAATATAGAAGTTTTTCTTATATGTTGAATAACGTATAAAATTATCTAATTTTTCTTAAATAAAAATTTTTAAATTAAAAAATTCAATATAATGTAAATTACATTATCAAAAAATAAATAAAAATATCATTACGCGTAAAAATATAAATAGAAAATTAAAAGTTTCCTACTATAATAAAAATTAAAGTCGAAAATTAATGATTATCGAAAAATCTTCACAAACGTTCGAAAAACGTATTCTGCTAGATGCGGTGGAAGATTTTATGAATGGACAATTACTTCTGACTTATACACTACTGACATATCTCCGGTTTTACACCTCGTTTATATACAAATTTAATGTAATGCTTAATATTTGAATACGTTATTATTTCGTTGATACACTGAAGACAACGAAAATTATGACCGAAATGTTTGTAATCGTCAATTATTGTTAATACACACTACCATCCAGTGTCGGCTTACATTGACTTGCATTTTTTCCTCATTTCGATTTATTTCTTTAAAGCTTTTTTATTAAAGATATATTATTAAATAAGATTATTAAATAACTTTAGGAAAAAAATATCTACCAAAATTTCCAATACATGGAGAATTTTTCTGTAGATAAATCTCAATAAAAAATATTTCTAAAAATGTTTATTTAAGATCAGTAAAAACAGATAATAAAATACAATAACGTGATTTTCCTCTCTATATTTCAAATATTACAAAATGCACTCCAAAGCACTTGGAATGCACTCTTTTCAGATATTATTTCCTTCAAAAAAGATATCCCCTCTCCACGAGTTTAATAATAATCTTTTTACAAAAGAATACATAAGTAATATATCTTTATTTCCTGCACTCTAAGATAAAACTCAGATAATAAATCCATTTATATCTTTTCCTTTTTATCCGTGAAATTCGTAGAAATCTAATCTAAAACCCTCTGTTTATATTATTCCATGCATTGAGAAGATAAAAATTAAGGCAAGAATTGAAGACATCGATCAATGTTCTAACAGTGACAATTCATCAGCTGTCGTGGAAAGTACAAGTAGTGATTATCATTGTACAATTTATAAAAATGTGTGAACCGTACATAGCAACTGATAAAAATGAGGTTATAATTTATATTTTCGTCTTGTATTTAAAAAAATCTTCTCAAAAAGTTAATTTAATTATGCATAATAAATTTTTTCTTTAAATTATTATTTCTTTTTATTTTTGCTATCTTCAACATTCATAACATATACTCTCTAAATCTGAATCAGTGCATAATCTCTGGATATCAGTGCCAAGTATGCCTTAGCCGTATCGTCCTCCTATCATTTTCTTTAGAGGCAAGAGCCAATAAGTAAAGAAGAAGAAAAAAGTGCCAAGTATGCCACTGGTAATCAGTGAATGTGAGATCCCTACCTAGCTAATTTTTATTATGTGATGTGATTAACCTTGTTTTAATGCATAAATTTAATGAATATGATATTGGAAGATTAAAATTAATGCAAATATCAGTATTTAGTTATTATCGTTAAATATAGTTAGAGAATGCTCAAACATTCTTCCTTTTTTAGTTGAACTTCACTTATTGTCCAGTGCCAAGTATTCCACTGAATAATTAGTGACTATCCACTGAGTCAGATTTAGAGAGTATTTAAATTCACAGATATTTTCAAATTTTAATGTTTACATTTTATTCATACATGTTATATATAATATAATTGTAATTATATAAAAATTACAGTGCATCAAATTATCTAAATGATTATTATTATACGATTATAAATATTAATATTTATTTATATCGTTATTATTTTTGACAATAATTCACTAACGAAATTTTATCACAAAGGTAGAAGAATCAAAACTCAAGGTCAAAATCAAAGATAACATCTTACTAGGTCCAGAATATCCAATACATAGAGAATCAGTCAATATAGCTGAAACGATTCTACAGACTCTAAAAAGCAAACCTGATTGTATCGGCCAGGTATATTAAAAACAAACAGTATTTACTGTATAACTCCATATTTTTCAGTTGCATTAATTTCTCGTTACAAATGGTTAATATGTCAATTTATAGATAGACGCTGTTACGGATAAACAAACCACTTTTGCCGAAATGAGTGAACGCAGTATTAAATGTGCACTTTGGTTGAAAAAGCAGGGTGTGAAATCAGGCGACATAATTAGCGTTTGCACCGATAATAATCTAGATGCGATTATAGTATTATTAGGCATCATGTATTTAAATGGCAAATGCAACACATGGGATCATCAATTCTCCTTAAGTATGTAATCTAATATATTAATGCTTCTATTACCACCATATACTAAAAAAATTATACGCTACATACTACATATATATAAAAATATGTATCATTAACTGTATTTGTTTATTATGACGATAGTTCTTTGTATTAAGCATTTTTTTGTATTACTTAGTAACTTGTTTTTAAGACAGTCAATAAATATAGTCGTAAGATAAACCAATCACAAAGTTCAAAATTGTAAGTATAAAAATAATGATCTTGAAATAAGAAAGAAAATATCAGTTAAAGACTTAAATATAGTACTCATTTAAAATTTATATTTAGAAATTTATATTTTAGACAATTATCGGTTAAAAGCATAAAATTTATAAAAAATAAATAAATAAACAGATATAGTAAAATTTTTAATATTATTCATTTAATGATTCATTTTATTCATATTTCAGTGACAGCACGAAACTTTCTCTCAATGATGTCACCAACAATAATTTTTACGATTCCATTATCGGCCGCGAATTTAACAGAAGCAGCAAAAGAGTTGAAAATGAATGTAAAAATAGTGGTTTTTGGCAAGCTAGATGGATATGAATCAATAGATGATATTTTGAAGGGTCACAATAATCACGAAATTTTCGAATTCAAATGTACTCCGATCAGTAACCCGGACGAAGTTGGCATTATTGTTCTTACATCAGGTACTACGGGTATGCCAAAATGTACTGAACTCTCGCATTCTTCTATACACAATTGTTTACTTTCTGTAAATATTGTCGAAACGAAAGCTCACGTTTGCATATTTACACCGACAATACGTTGGCAATACGGCATTATGCTTGCATTTAAGAACATTTTAACAAATTCAACCAGAATTATTGTACCAGACTGTGCGGTAGACGACAATACGAGTAACATGTACAAGTTCATCAAGAAATATCGAGTAAGAAGAATTCCTAAACAAATTTCTGCCTAATTTAATATCTAATTTTAAAAATAGAAATAGAATTAAAGAAATTATTTTAATATTTGACTGTGTAACTTTTAGGTAACGTGCCTTACTACTGATCCATTCATTCTAATCGAAATGGTTAAAACCAATATATTAGAGAAATATCAATTGACAACATTAAAGATTATTGTTACTACTGGTTCTATTTTCTCAAGAGAATATCAAGAAGCATTGATTAAAAAATTACCAAATGCTTTAATTAAGAACTCTTATGGTAAGTTACTAAATTTAATTTAAAAAATTACGAAACAATCCTTTTTCTCCCTGAATCAGTTAATTTTTTAGTCACATTAAAGTCTATGTAACTGGTTTTCTAGAAGTGTCTATTTTTTTAATTAATTACGATATTAATTAATTAAATGTTAGAAATTAATTCTTTATATTTAAAACTCTGATAAGTAAATAATACGTTAAATACTTGTTATCTTGTTAATATTATGGATGCATTAATGTTTCGTGCCAGGATCTACCGATGCAGGAGGTACACTTTCTAGTCAAAACAAGCACAGTAAACCGGGATCTGTTGGTTTTCCTTTATCTAATGTTCAAATAAAGGTGACGGATATACAAACCGAAGAGATCTTGGGGATTAATAAAGTTGGAGAACTACGTATTAAAGTTCCTTATGTAATGAACGGTTACTACAAGAATCCCGAAGCTACCAAAAAAGCTTTCGATTCTGATGGTACGCCTTGGATGCTCGATCAAAACTTTCAATTAGCAATACTAACATTTAGATAACTAAAAACTGCAATAAAAAATAATAAAAATAGAAGATAAAAACAGGACCCTCAATATTAAAATAGTAAATATGTGTGACCTCAAGGCAAATAGGAGACCAAGAATAAAATAACGTTTTATAACAATAAAAATATGTAGAAAAGCAAATGTTAGAATATAATTAACTGTTTCAGGTTGGTTACGCTCTGGCGATTTAGGATTTTATGACAATGACGGAGAAATCTTCATCACCGGCAGAATATCGGATTTCATTCTTTTCAGAGCGATCAATGTCTTGCCCACTGAAATTGAAGCTGTTTTACAGACTCATCCTGCGGTATTCCAAGTGAAGGTAATAGGAATGCCTCATGAAATCGATGAGCAGCATCCATTGGCTATTGTCTCAATCGTGCCAGGTAAAACGGTAGGTACCGCTCATTTTCAATTATATTAAATATAAAACCAATAAAACAATAACTGCTTTTGAGATTTACACGAAATTTACATAGCAAATATTGTGTGTTTCTTTATCAAATGTTTCGTTTATAGGTAACAGAGCAAGAGCTGATCAGTTTAGTGGAAACGAATCTGCCGGATCACTGCAGAATTCGGGCTGGTGTCAAATTCGTAGATGAATTACCGCGTACAGCTACCGGCAAAATTGCGAAAAGACAGTTGCAAAGTATGTTCATAAATTAAATTATACAATGCGTAATAAAAGTTCTGGAATGGCTAATTATCTCAGAGAAAGTATTGGTTTATTGAAAAAGTGTTTCATACAAAAGTTGTAGGGCAACAAATGTATCAAACGGCAATACTTATTCGATCTTGAACGCAAGTATGGAGAAATTCTCAAAGTCAACTTTAAAATTTTTAATGAAAACTCTTACTTTTTCTTCAATATTCTTATAGCTGACAATTAATAAAATCTTTTCAAAACACTATAATAAAACTTCTTAAATAATTATTACCAGCATACTCGTATATATTTTAAAGATTCATTAATATATATAAATAATACATATATAGATATAATCTAATTCATCATTATTTTTTTATAAAACTACGGTTTAAAATTCTAAAAACCATAAGATATTATTATTTAAAATTTTCTTTGTATGTACATATTTAATATATTATTTTATTTAAATTTATATTTGTTAACATTTGACGCATTGGCTTAGATTTTGTTTAACTGTTTGTCGCAATTTTATTTTATATTTTTACAGAAATAATTCAAGATATTAACAATGTACTTAATTTGTTTAATATATTGGTCTAACAAGCCATTTTGTAGCCATATTTAACAACAAAACAAGATGTTACACTTGTCAACCTATTATATTATTGCTGATGTTCATCATTAATATAATAAATTTCCGTTGTTTATTTACCAGATAACGTAAAATTGGGATACTTAAATGTTATATTATCTTACAACATCATTATCTATTTCTTGATTATAGAAGCAGAATAAACATAATTTCACATGTTAAATAAATAAATAAAAATTTTTTCAATAAAATCTACAAATTTTTTTTATGAACAAAGAAATACCTATTATTTTACGTCTAGTATTTTACGCCTAGTTGGACCCTGAGATTAATAATGATCATTATATACCTCGTAAAGAGATATAATGCACTTGTCGTTTAAACAAGTTTTTCTTTCCTTTTGTCTGTCCTATAAATCTCCCTCTCTGTCTTATTTTTCTTTCGACCTCTTCTCATTTCGTTTATTCGTTCCTTCCATTCTCCTCCACAGCATAACTCGACGGATTACCCATATTATTCAATGGGATTAACGCTATGATATATTTTCATGAGATTATGCTTTTTATCACATTTTTTGTTTTATTTATTCGGACAAAATTTTATTCGGACAAAATTACGATATTCGGCAATTTTAATATATCAAGAATATCACTATATATATTTCTAGAGCGAGATATCCTAATACGTCGCGAGCATTGTTATTAAAATCAAATTATAATCAATGAACAATTACAGCCGATATATAATATCGGTAACGTCGAATGATCTAACGTATTGTACATTATTTATTGTAGCTAAAAACATGTTTCCTTTCTCCAATTATCTCGAGAGTCTAAATGGGGCATCTTTTAAACGAATATAAAAATGCATCAGAGCAACAATACTTTCTCGGTTAGACGCCGCGCATGTTTTTGCATTTTTCTAAAGGAAAGAGTTACTTTCCGCTAATGCCAGCTCTCGGTGGCATGCATATTTATTATTCGAAAGCCGAGAAATGGAGATTCACCATCTTTCAAATTTCAGCGTTTCTCTCGTCCGATACCTATACACGATGTATCTCTTCTCGTCTAATTTTTAACAATACCGGAGATTCGATAGTGAACCTTTCAGAATGCAACAATTTTTTATGAAAACATTAACTTGCGTCGCAATGAGTTTTGACGATGGATCGGATATAATTCGCTCGAACGGAGGTAGCGCGATGGATTTTTAATCCGAATGTTTCTTTTACAAATACGCGTACTCGTGGAAGGCGTACTCTTTCATATCTTTTGATGAGAGAGGGGAAGAGCTCGTTCCTGAAGAATTGAATTATCGCTCGTTTAATATAGTTTTTATCTGGCACACGCACTACGGATATCAAGACAGGTCCTTGGGTCTGTGTTGAATTATCTTTTTCGATTAAATTCTTTTATGACGTTCTTATGCGGACGGGCGCACGTTGTAAGAACTGTGAGCTGAAGGCGCGAAGGTTTTACAGAACATAACGGAGACGTAATGGAAACAGCTGGCAGAAGCTTACAGCGATTTCCATAAAATCGAGCCATTAAGATCTTGTACAGTTGCAAGCCCGCGAAGAATAGTCGGAGCGAGAAATCAATATTTCAAGAAATAGAAAATGTAAGATAATAACGCGTCAGTATCTCGATTTAATTTTGCGCGTTCAATATGTTTTTTATCTATGAAAAATTTATTGCTATCCAATTGTGAGTTAATCAAAATTCCAATATACCAATAAAAATTGAATTGTAAAAGAGTCATGTGTATCGCTTTGCTTCTCCTTT
>NW_017305873.1:1475103-1490207 GCF_001594115.1 Trachymyrmex septentrionalis | reverse complement strand
ATAAAAAAAAAAAAAAAAAAAAAAAAAAAAAAAAAAAAAAAAAAATCAAGATCCGACGACTCACAGTCCATATCGGGGTGATTTTTTTTCAAACGCTTCGATGTAAATTTTCGTGTGCATGTGCAATTACATAAACAGAACGAAAGAGACGGAGAAAAATAGAGGAAAAAATGAAAAAGAGAGAAAGATAGGCATTGGAAGAGAGCAATTGCATGCGCAAAATGTTTTTCAATAAATCTGCACACATTAGCATGCTTTCTTCATATCTTTGGTTCACTCTTCTAAAGCACATTTTCACTTTTTTATTGATACGCAAACGAATCAATCGCAAGCTTCAGTTCTCCTCTCTGTTTTTACTCTTGTACGAATACACGTAGCACATTTTGACGAAGCTACAGATGCAACGCGGAAAATGCGACAAAACAAACATTTGATATGGCCAATAGAACATTTTTCTAATATTTTGGAATTGTTTCTTATGTTTCTGAGAATCAGATGTCGAAACAAATTTTTGTTCTTCAAATATTGTGAAAATAATAGAAAAATATAAGATATATCTATTTGTTTTGCCAAACATCATAAGATAGACTTAAAAGATTCATATGTGTATACTCTCTTTAGATCTTTTCTATTCTAATAGATATATTCACCAATAATTCGCATAATAAGTTAATGAAACGATGAACAAAAATAAAACCCAATAAACGCTTTATGTCGTGCATGATTTCATAAAATTGCGTAATACTTTCGATATATGTCATAAAGACTTCGTTGTTCAATGTTTAATTTCCGGCTTTCCAATTGTTAAAGCACTCAAACTTCTTTCAACGTCGAACAGCAGCTGCTTTCACGGTAAAGTCAAAGAAAGCTATACTAATGTGTCTTTAGTAGAAGAAAAAAAAAAAAAAGATGCGTTAATTAAACATAATTTTATATTTTTGCCTATCATGGAAAATGAAATGCTACGAGCACGATGATAAAATGAAAATCTTCAAAAAATAATAAAATGTTAAATGCACGCGGAACTTGGGATTGCAGAGCAATATACTTGTATATATATATATATATGTAGATAGATTAAAGAAAGTGAAATCTAAGATTGTTAATATCAGTTTCTAATAATGCAAATTATTGGTATTTATTAAAATATCAGATATAATAAATACGTAAATATAAAAGTATAAGTAGTGTAGTTCAATAATGCTTTTGAAAACGATCTGTTTTAAATTTGCCAAAACTATAATTTAAAAAAAGACATCTCTCTAGTATATAATTTTTCGTTATAATTTGCAATATTATAAAAGATTTTGTATTATGGTCAAAATATAAAATCAAACAAAAAATTGAAAAATGAACATCGCATGCACATGTAAAATTGAATGTCACGAAACACTTTTATTGTTACGATTTTTAGAAAATCCACAAGTGTACCAATGAATCAAAATCGAACTTGGTTTCTCATTCGTGCCAAAATGGCTATTCTATCGAACTAAGGCGAAAACTTTTGTGGTATTAAATTGGATTATTCTTTTACCGAAATCTCTGGAGTCATAAACCTCTCAGCGATATCCATTTCCTATAATCCACGGGACTCAAAACGTTAAGGCAACGTATATAAAAAATATGTGATCACATCAAGCTATATTTTCGGCCTATAAATGCTTTGGTTCTCTATGTGACTGTCGTAAAGTCTTATCCGAGATATACCATTTTTTCAAATGAATTGCACAGTTTAATTTTTATTTTCGTAATGAAATTTTGCATTACTTCATATACTGGTATTAGTTCATAGCAGTATATCAAGTAATGCAATTTTATTAGAATTTTAATATGTTTATTATTAATTTTGATATGTAATCTCTGAAATGTTCTTACTTATAAATGCATTATTAATTGATATATATTAATTAATCATATCTTATCACATCAAATCTAATATTAAAATAGTCCATTTATTAATATCGTTATACAATTTTCTATAATAATTTAATCTATTTAATTTAATTTTATCTATTTAATTGTTGATTGATAAGATATTAAATCGTTTCATACAATCACTTTAAACATAAACTAGATTATATATGTCGTAACAAATGTCACAATTGCAAAGTTCTTAGTTTCAAAGTATACACGGGTCGCCAAGAAACTAAGCTTGCTGTTAAATATTCATATAGATGCCGTCTAAGACGCCATTATAATATAGTCTTAGCTAATTCGGCTCGTTATCGCTGGAAACCAGTTCGAAGTACCTAATTCTGGCTCAGCATACCAAGATGACTTCGGCGGCTCTTACAGCTAGCTTCAAAAACTGAGAGAGATCCGAGACGTTTATATCGCATCAACGAATTGAAAAAGCGCAATTTCAAATTTCAAATTTGACATTTAAAAAAAAAACAAAGAAACATGTGATCGCATACAATCAAAATATTTTTTAAGTAAATAATTAATATCAATACAAACCAAATACTATAATTATTCGTGTATGAAACATGTGTTTTACAATATATATAATAAATATATGAATGTAAACAATTTGATCATGATTAGATTGTCAGTACAAAAATTAAAGAGCTGTTTAAATATAAATTAATATGTACTGATAATAACGTAAACGTGAAAATGTTTACATAATTCATTAAATTGTAAAATAAACTTGTCATATATCTACATTAGTGTTAGCTCGTGTTAGTATTAAATATTTACTTGATTTACACATATATTCGTTAAAGCCTTTTAATATATGGTATCAATATATAGTATTGAAATATATCTTGTTACATTTAATTAACTCGTTTAACCTTACTCTCATTCGACTCATGTGAAATTAACAAGCTCAACGATGACCAACGTTATAAAAATATTTCTTGGCCTGGTAATGTTACGGGCTTATATTTTCGATGAGATTCCCGTAATAATGTGGAAGTATATTTTGGGGACATTATGGAATTACGAAGCAAGATTTCTATTCATGATCATCCGATATATGCGGATTTAATCTTATATATGAACATATATTAGTATCTTATTCTCATAATTAAAAATTTCTGTGCCAATTCTAGAATTTCCGATATTGTAAATATAACTATAATACTTTTTTAAGGGTACAAAAATAAGTTTAAAAGCATATTATCCCAAATTAATAAAAGTACATAAATACAAAAATTAAAGTAATAACTCTTTAATATTTATCATTATTTGTGTGTGTGTGTGTGTGTGTGTGTATTACAATCAATGTAATTTTTCCGTTAAATTTCTTCTACTTATGTTTTTATATTAATTATTTATTATTATATATATAATATATAATCAATTTTATTTATTATTATATATCAAAGCCAGTTAATTAATTACATACATTCAACGTTAATTAGTCTCAAATAAAATTTTAATATATTTCGTAGAATAAAAATAATTTTTTCTGATTTATGAAAAGAAACTGTTTTCTAATTGTATAATAATTAGCAAGTATATATATAGATCTTATTTTACAGGAAGAAACATATAATCATAATTTTATATGTAACGTTTAGATTGCAAAAGTCAAATTTGAGCACAATGTTTATTCGATTTATGCAAGTTTCATAAAGACTAGGATCTGTATGATTAATAATCTATATTGCAAATAGCCTGTTACTAACCATGCATCATTAATGAGTCACAAATAAAATTGAAATTTACGCAATTTTGCTGAGAGCTCAGGATAAATGAAAAGTACGTTTTGAAAAATACCATCTAACAAGAATCGTACGTATTATTGTATATAATGAGAACATTTAATTAGGATCAAAACGCTTTATTAAAAACAAAGAATGATCCACGTAAAGTTTCTCAAAGGACCGTGCCTCTACATGAGCTCTCTTCATAACTGATGCATTTGGGCTAATGAAACTGACTGAATGCAATTCCGGATTATGAATCCCTTTGCACGGTTAAGCCTCGACTCTATGATTAGGATCAAACTCTTGCATTTCCAGTACTTTAGGATACGTTTATATAGGTCACGCCAGACATGCTCAATGTTCCGTAACCTAGACATTCTCTGTTCAAAGTTTAAAGCTGACGTTTCCATAATAAAAAACATATTAGAAATTCGTTTGTATTCACTGGCAAAAAAATCAATTAGAAAACAAATTTTGTTTTGTACTGTTTTCATAAAAGAATGATTTTGCAGAAATCTCTAAAAATTTAACTAAATGGAGATCTGAAAATAATTTTGTTGTATCATGAAATAATTATTACAGAATTAGATGCTGGTAATAATATGTTACAAAAAGTTTCAATATTTTAGTAATTATAAATGAAAGCGTTCTACATAATTATTTAATGATCCAAACAAAATTATTTTTACATCTGTATCTAGTTAATTTTTAAATACTTCAGCAAAATCGTTCTTTCCGTGCATTATTTAAATTTACAAAATCAAATCTCGAAGAAGTAATAAACGTGCAAGATGTGTAGAGGAAGAAATGTATAGCACACACAGCTTATATTGTATTAACATGATTCAATATCTACGGACAAGTATGTAAATGTCATGTTTCGACATAAGTGGAATCGATTCGATTCGATATTACGAAGCTTGGAAGGAAATGAGGCGCCACGAGTAGCACTGCCTATAACCAAGCTTGATCGATGACTGTATTACAATCTGGTCCCTTGGTATACGAGGCACTTGCGCGTCATAGATTGCCTAATCTCTCACTGCGAATTCGCGCTTCTCGTGACTAATGCCAACAGCCAATTCAGTTTCGTGGAATTGTGGCTAATTACGATTTTACGCGACTAGATATATTACTATGCCACACAGGTGGATTTCGTTAAGCAGGCCAGACAAAGGGAATATTAATCGGAAATACGTGCTTCCGTCCGGCATCACAAAGTGCGCCTCATGCTATCGCGTTTAACGGCCTCTACTAATAAATCTCATTTCCTCTCGGTACGAATTGGCGAATGCATCGTCAAGTTTGCGATTTTGAAGAAATACTTGAATCTAGGAATATACAGTAAATGATAATAAAATATTATGAACTAAATATATGACTTATAAATTTATGGCATTCATTTTAAATTCAATGTCGCAATATTTAATTTTTTTATCATTTTTTACAAAAAAAAAATGTAATTATTTAATTATTTTCCTTAAAAAAAAATTAAAAGTTATTGATAAATGAGAGACAAATTACTTTTACCAATATGAAAAAGAAATTTGGTGCCACAACGAATATTTACAATATATAACTGTTAATTGAAATATTAATTATATCAAGATACGCTGCACGACAAATCTAACGTAATTGAAATGGCTATAAATTCTATTTTATTTCGAACATACTGCACCATACTTTAAAAGACTCTACAGCAGTTGTAACAGTAATATACTTTCTCCAGTATTTTCTTCCTTGATTCCTGAATGTAACGAGGTAATGGATCCTCCCGTGAGACATGAGTGTCCTTGTCGAGGAGCGAAATTTATGATTGGGTCGCACTCCCGAAGCAGCACGGGGTAGTGCGTGTTTATCCGTCGCGGACGCTGGTAAGTCTAATGGGGTGTAAAAGGGCCGAAGGTGTATATATGGCGAATGGACGAATGGGTCAACGGCCGTGTACCGAAGGAGAAACAGGGCGAGAAAATGTGCCGGACCGAGCGAGGAAAAAACGCTCGTGCACCAATCAAATAAATCACTCATACTGCTACCTGGCCTTCCTCGCGGTTTTTTCTTCTTTACACATTTTCTGCCGTGTGTCTCTTTCCACCCGCGCAATGTAAATTACGACGTAAACTTTGGTTTCACGAGAATTCTACCCAGTAGAACTGATTTTTCCTGTAATTGCATTTATATTTCTTACGTATTTTAATTGCTTCACTCTGTAATCAAAGTCGGTAAAAAAGTAGGTAGATATTTATCTTTAGCATGCTCGAAAAAGTGCACAAGCGACGAACAAATTGTTGCCTTCTAAATAAATAGCAAGAAAATTATAAAAATTGAAAACACACACGATATAATGTAGACAAATCTAAAAAGTCTGTAAATTTTAATATTTCGCGACGATGTCTAAAACCGTTCGTAAGTACATTAACCGGAGATGCTGGGCTTTTTATTTCGTTTCTTCGAGAAGGATACACGGATGTTACGTCAGGGGCAGCGGTCCTGGTGAAATTAATTACAGGCCGTTCGCTATACGGAACATGGAAATAAACTTACCCGATGTTGTTAACGGATTGTTTTGCGCAGCAAGGAATTGCTTAAAAAAAATCTTCCGCACACGAAAGTAATGGACTGGTTTCTACATTAAATTAAAAAACTACCATTACAGAATTCCTAATTTGGTGTCTCAAATTAAATACGGTACAAAAGATTTCTTACGAAACACAGCAAGCTATTTTACAGTATATGTATAATCGAGATTTCTGATTTTGAAAAATTTATTAAATTGCATTTGTAAAACTTACAATTAGATAAATAGACAATTAAAATTCGAATCCCATTTAAACCTCTGAAGAAAGCCAAGACAATTATCATTACATTCAAATGGTATTACAAAGGTCAATTTTCATAAATTCTGCGAAAAGCTTTTGTAGTACTTTGGTTGGATATATAGTTGGTCCAGTTAAAAAAGTCTGTTAATCGGTTAATATACAATTGAGTCATTCGCATCCTGCGCACATTTCTTTTCTTCAAAAAACTAGCAACATCAAGTAATTATACATTCATATATAATTTTTTTAAATACACAATTTTACAAATACTTTCTAAAGATGTTAAAACATATGTAAGAATCACTTAATAATTTTGTATATTTGTTAAAGGAATGAAAATTAATCTGGGACACAAATGAACCATTAAATAATAAAGGATCGGAAAAATCATCGTGTATACTAAGAGTTAAGAATTATTAGATATACTGGCCATCTCTAAAAAAAGAAATATAAAAATTTTTATAAGAATTTATTATACAATGTCTTTCTTTTGTAAGCTTCGTTTTTTAATTAAGAGATAAATAAAAAAGAGAACTTTAGTTTTCGATTTATCTACAATATATATTCTATATCAAACAAGTAATAAATTTTTTTTAATTTTATTATTCCCAAATATTTACAATATTATTGTCGTAAAACCGTGTGTATGATATTTAAATATGAGTGCAATGTATTGAGTTAAAGTTCAGAGATATCGCTAATAGTGAGCCCAAATAATTGCCGATCAGTTCTTGCGAGAATATAAAGACTCGAGTTAGAATAGCTTTACGCATCGTTAATTGGCACATCCAGCGAGAAATGACTCATCAAACCGATGTCGAATCGACATCGATACGATGATTTCGACATCAATTAAAATTAAATTAGACGTCAATTCGATATTAATTGCTTACATTTATTGTTGGGTGATTACGTATCCACAATTATCATATTAGAATTCGATAACAATTGTTATCTAGTTATTGAATTAGCCATTTATTGTTACCTTAAATTTAAAATTTATTTAGTATGTAAGACTAATGTAATGTCATTAATTATTTGTTTCTTTTAAATTGTAAATTGATACAGATTTTGTGAGTCAAAACATATTAGGTATATATGCTTTCATTAGATTATAAAATGTATTTTAATCATTTTTTTAATCTAATTTTTTATCTAATTTGCTCGTCTCTTGATCGCTTAAATTAAGTTATCATTGCTTTGCAAATTAAAGATCGTAATTTTATTTTTGTTTATTAATTGACGGTTATTTCTCGCTGGAATCGTGAGACAAATTGATGTAGGTAACTTACTCGAACGGTTTTACTATGTTTTCTTGAAGTATCGAAAGTTAGTGTGCGCAGCAATGCGGCGCCGCGGAAACAAGCGACAGCCATCAGTATAAGTTCGGACAAGCCAATTATATGAAAATTATGTTGAAAAAATCAGTTTTCTCATAAGTCGTGTCACGGAAATAAAAATCGCCGGCACTTTCGATTGATTTTACATGGCGAGGACATTACTCCGTTAGCTAAAATCCGTTAAAACATTGTCAAGCCAAGTGGAAACTCCCCAGAAGCGACGCTTTCATCAAAATCAGAGACACGCACGACATTTCAGAACAAGAAATACGACGTGGTTTTCGGACTTTTGTGCTTTCCAGCCACGAATAAACAGAATCGTAGAAAGAAGCTCGCGTTCATGAGCAATGAAAAACATGGTCAGTTTAATGTCATTGTTTTTGTAGTTGCAAACTTGGAAAGTGTTTTAAATAACAAAGAAAGTGCATTTACAATTATACAGATTTTAAATCTTAAGGTTTAGAAGTTATAATTTCATATCAAATGCAGATTATTTAGAGAGTTACAAAATACCTAGCTAAAAACAACAGTCGACTAAAAACACATTAATACAATGCTGATTCTTTCGATTCTATTTGAATGAACAAGTTACGGAGACTTCTCGGGTGCCTTTCGTATTTAAATATTCGTAATTAAATGTACACGGAAAATTGGAAAGAAGAATATGAGGACAAGTAATAAAGAAATTTTTGATAGAATCGATAAAAGTAATAGTTCAGATAGTAACGTGCAAGGTTTCGGCGAGATCTTAAAACCCGAAGAGTTGACGATGGCTATAGCGTAAAACGAGAACGTGGATGAAGAGTCGAGAAACGCAGAGAAATATCATTCTCATGACAGTAGATAAATTTTACGACGCATAGACTACGACCTCGTAAAAATAGTAGCGATATTAATTCGGCGGTGAAGCATTGGACGTTAAAACAGTCCGTTTTAACAGTATTAACAGTCTATTCTAACAGTCCGTATTAAGTCCGCTCATGTATATCACGTATACGTGTATACATGATATATATATTGTATATATATATATATATATATGTGTGCGTGTGTGTGTATGCGTGCATTGTGTCGTCACGAAGTTTTTCGATTTTAATTAAAGCTGGGAAGCAATAGTCGTATCTTGAACGAGAAATTGTTCCGATGTGTATTTTTATCAGATTACTTTCAATTATTTTAACATGTATATAATATCATTGAATATTTAAAATACACAGAATAGTATGTTAAATGCTATTGGAACTTATTAAAAAAATATGATAAGTTTAATATAAAATATAATCATACGTATAAATATTATCACAAACATATATTTTTAATTTAATAATAAAACACTAAATAAACTAACAATAACATAACTTAAATAATTTTGGTATTTTGCTCCAATTAATATAATTTAAAATTTAAAAAGAAGCAACATTCGATACATGCATTTATACTTTTAAAAAAATATTCATTATTTCTTTAAACTAGTAAGTTCAGTATTATAGCTATTATAAAATAGCAAGTATTAAAAACTAATTAATTAATTTCATCATCAAAGCAGTATCACATTTAATAGAAATATTAGATTTCTAAATAAACCACAGACAGTAACTACTACTTATTGCCTGTCTATTTCAACTATGAGGTAGTTTAGATGTGGAAATTAAATGGAAACTATCCGCGTAGACATTCGATATTGGCGGAAAGCCACGGGAATCGATTAACGAACGAGACTTCATCGTTCCGAGTTACATAGGAAGCTATCAGGTGATCCCGTTTTCTAGAGTATTGTCATTTATTAAGTGGCATAATTTTCTCCCCGAAAAAACGTCAAAATACGACAAAGAAAAACATATCACAAATAATAGTCCCTTTGATTTATAAGTATATAAGTAGATATTAAATGTCGGTTCCACGGACAAAAATTCCAGACTTTTGTATAGAAAAATCTACGATTGGATCTCCATGAAACTTGATAAATTTATAGATAGGATACGTTATATTTTTGCAACAAAAAGTACATATTATATTCGATATTATTTCCGAATGCATAAAATATGAATAAAAATAAGGATAACATTGTAGACGTCATATTATAATTTATATATTAGCAAAAATATAATTTTGCATATTTAAAAAACTACACATTTTTCTTAAAATATAAACCTTGTTCAACTTTCATGTGCGTATTCTAGTTCTCAAATAAAATAAAAATTATTAGAATAACAATTAACACAAAGTTAATTAATTTTAGTCATATTAGAACTGCCGAATATGTATGTGTGTACGTAAAATTTAAATCTATCAGATCATTATATTTATCTATCTTATCTCAGGTGATATAAATAAAAAATGTCCCATATGTAATCATAAAAGAATTCACAAGTCAACGATCAGTGTAATACTGATAATATTTATATGTACTATCCACTTTTCCTATTTATTAGTGTTCAATTTCTATTATCCTATTTTCTTCAAATTAAGTAGATATAAAATAAAATAGGTGTAAAATAAATACATTAAAAATTTCATTTACTGTTCTTGCAATAGTTTATCTCTAAAAGTAGTTAGCAATGAGAAAATTATTCTCAGATGTTCATAAAAGCTTTAGCAACTTATTTTACAAACAGTACATGCCTGTGCCTAGTAAGTTTTAAATAATTTGTGCAAATGACATTTCTGTTAATTCGTTTCATAATTTTTTCTCTATTTTAATTTTCTCTTGTTTTAGATTATAGAATAGATTGCAGGACAACAGATTGTCCATATGATCGTTTAGCTTTCAAACGAATTTCCATCAAGGTTGAACGTAAACGTAGCGAAATATATACATTGAACTGTCAATCAAAAAAAGAATAGAATGCGTTTTTCAGTTGAAAGATCAATTTTTTTAAAATGAATCATTCTTCTTTTATCATCTTGTCTGAAATTTACTAAATAACAGAATATATGTTTTATTGGTAAGATTTAAAAGTTCGTTGCACAATAAAATTACAGTCAGATTAAATTACATCAACATAAAAAAAATATAAAATTTGTAAAATAATATTGATCCTGACAGACACACATCAATTAGATAATTCATAGTACAGACTATAACAATAATATCAAATGTAAATTTTTAATTTATCTACATTGTATATTAGTGGAAATTCAAAGTAAAACTCTTCTATGTATAGATTATATCATCATATGTAATATTGTAAAAACTTAATTTGAGTTAATTACATATCTTCATTCAATGTTAATATTAATATAACTGCTGAACTTGCTTCTAAGTGCTCAAATTTTGAAGTTCTTCGCTAATTAAATTATTTACATGCAAACTTAATAGAAAACATATACTGTTTGTACAGGTTATTAATCTTTTTGAATATTGAAAAAGAAAGACGGAGAAGAACGAAGAGTAGAAAGAGGAGGAGAGATTTTGTCCGAACATCTCTCGGATAAAGCTGTTGTCGTAGCATGTCTAGGAGAAAAGCGATCGTGGCAATCGATTCTCGGGCGCTTCTCGTGATTCAAATTTCGGCCTGACAATGAGGAGAAGTTATCGTTCGCATATTGCGTTAAGCGGTATTTATAACTCTCTGCACCGTGGCTCTAAATTTCTGACGAGAAGCCAAGAGATTGAAGCCATAATAATAAAGCCATTACCTTGGCATTACCTTACATTTGCAAGCAATCAAAGTTGCTCTAAATTTAATATCGACCATAGATGCATTTAAATCATACACAAAAATATCAGACGTCAACTATTTCATCTAAACACATTCTCTTTCGTTCTCTATAAATACGATTTATTTATCTGCTCATTTACTATTATAGATGTCCAGTCAAATCGGTATGGATTTTTTGCGTACAGAAATATTTATATCCGATAAAAATATTATATATTCAAAGTATTTAATTTTTAACGTTGAAAGAACGTTAAGCTACTAAATTGGAAGTATCAAATAGATGAAAAAAAAATACATTAATTAATATTTTATTTATAATACCTATTACTTCTCTCTTTTTCTCTTTATTATATTTTTTTAACAAAAAGTTGTAATTATATAGCTCCCTTGTTACAAAATTTTAATTCAATCTCTAAGTTTTTAGACGTAAATAAATGTAATATAATAATCAAGACTATCAATTCGCGTACAGGTTCTTAATCAAACCAATCTCTCGAAATACAACCTGCGTTTGCATTGCCATACAATCGAAGATCTCTCTTGCGTTTGCTGGTCGTAACAATTACGTCTTTATTAACCACGAGGACCGGCTGAAACGACCAGAAACGCTGGCCGCCAGCGGCTCTAATTAGCCCCACTACAGCGAATTACTGGCGTGCAGAATTTCACTGCTAAAACGCGCCCGGGAAAACACGGAACGGCACTTTTCCGAGAGATCCCAAAACGCTCGCAGCGGTGATACGACTGAAATCGCGTTGCGCAGCAAAAAATTATCCCCGACAACTCGTGGCAATCGTACTTCGTTCTTCTCCTCGTTCTTTTTGTCATGTCCGTGTCTTCATGATTATCTCCTAGGGCCTCCATATCGCAGTTGCTTTTTATGTAATAGCGCGCAGATTAATGACAACAACTTTGTCGTCTGTTAATTGCATTCTTTTATTTTTCCAGAATTATTGAATATGAACCGACGTGTAATGAAAATATAATGGTAGCTTTATTGAGTAATTATTTCAAAAGTAAAATTGTACTTTAGTATTAATTTTAAAAATTAAAATTGTTTTTCACGATAAATATTCGATTAATCAATAAAATATTAATTATGCTTTTAATGTGTAAATCATATAATGCAAATCAAAATTATGTTAACAAATAGCTGATGCCATCTTATTTCAATATTAATAGGACAGTAATCTAATTTTCAATATTTAAAAATTGATTTCCTTGTAAGTAACTTATTCAACACAAACTAAAAGTAATGCAACGTCAATGCTATAATTTTGCACTCAATATAAATGTAAAATAACACATGGTGTTATATAACAGTTACATCATTGAGTACAAAGTAATAATGTTATGTTAATTTTAGTTGATGTTGGGTGTTTAATTTCATTAGTTCATCGGTTTCTAAAAAAAAAATTATGACAGTTTTTAGATTTCACATAACAAATATCAATTTAGATTTATCTTTTTTCATTCAATTACATAATAACATGTATGAGTATATGGTAAAATGATCAAATATGTATGAGCATATATAAAAATAATTTGATTTATGTAGAGTTTAAAAAATTTTCTTTAAAAATTTCTATGAAAATGTCATAAATTAAAAAAAAACACGAAAACTGTTATGTAAAATTGGCAATAGCAATATGCATCTTTCAATAGCTATCAAAGCTAGTATTATATGTATATATCTTCTATAGAACATATATTATGAGATACTCATTGATAAACGATGTAACCAAACTCACGTGTCGACTAGAATTATGTGAGCTGCAATTAAATTATCAACACCATAAATAAAAATCAGACTCACCATAGAATATCTCATAGAATAAAACCCCATAGAGTAAAACTGCATTCCGAAAAACTGTAAATACAAGAAAAAGATGTTTAAGATGTGCTACATATATATTTACGAGAATATCTAGTTATTATAATCTCAATAACACTTTTAGTAATTAGCAGGCATTCCTACAATCCTCTGTTATTATAATGCACTTACAATTTCTGTACAGTCGATGATAGTTCATCATCACCGAAGAGAAAGATTAAAAGCGAATAGGTGAAATTTATTTATCCAGCTTTACCCAGCATTTACGAAATATTATTCGACTTCCGAGAATTTATTCGGCACTTCCGAGAATTTATTCGGCACTTCCGAGATTTTATTCGACGTTTCGGGCATGGTGAAAAGATCGCGAAAGATCACGGAGCAACTTCATACTGTCAATGAAAAGACAGATTCGATCGAGCGACTTTACATCGATCGCGTACGTTAATTAACGCATAATGACGGTCACCCGTGATCTCATTCGATGTTCCTGAGACATTATTCGATATTAGCAGCACTTATTCACGAACGAATCGCTTGGACACGTAAAATCAACGGAAAATACGGAGCTAGAACGACGGGAGCTTCCACCCGTTGCGGCGCGAAACTATTACAAGATGGCGCGCAATTGGCGGGAAGCGGGATAGCTGAAGGCGGGATAGCTGAAGGCGGGAAGCGAACCTAAAGGCTGACATTGATAGTCAGTTCTTATAGGTATTCAAGATGGTTTTCAGTACAATCTTGAGATGCCATAAATCAATCACAGAGCTGTATTAGTGTCATAAGACATTTATTAATAGACTGTCTACAACAGGAGTACTATCGTGTAGTAATGTCTTAAGCTGTATAAAATTGACTAATCATAGTCGATTATTCTTTTGACATTTGACTGTGATTGGTTCAATTTCTTACGGCTTACAACTTATTACATTATGCGTACGTTTGGAAAGACGCTATTAACGCTATTTGCATCATCTTCATCGTTCATTAAACGTAAAACAAGAATAGAATTATGTAAATAGCATTGATACCGTCTCTCCGAACCCATCCCATATTTTACTCCAATTGTAAACAGTTCTTAATTTACAACAATTTTAAAATAAGAACGGATTAAGCGGCCAATCAAAATGAGAATGTAAAGCAATAATCTTATGTCCTCTACTGTGATTAGCCGATTTGCTTCCTGCTTACGTTTTAGGATACGATCAACGCGATACTGCAAATGCTTTAAAGCGTTTTTTGCGATAGTCAATTTGTAAAATTCTTTTTTCTGATTGATCGATCAAACGTTTCAAAGCATTTGTAACGAGACTTTGGCTATTCATATCAGATCTTATATTTAAGACCGTCTTGTCGTATAGTCTTAGTATAGTCTTAAGATGCCAATCAGAAGGCCGCATCTTAAGACATTATTTAAGATAATCTTGAAATGAGAACTATAAATACCGGTCAGAGAACCATATCAACATCTTAAGATATTACTTAAGATGATTTTAAAATAAGATGCACTATAAACATCACCCTTTGATCAGCAGCCTTACGTTTTTCGTATTTCTGATTTTATAAAGACTTAGAAGACAGATACAACAATGGTCACTTGAACATGAGCAATTGTTGTCTCTCTCTTAGGTATTTATAAAGCTAGAAACACGTAGGCCCGCGGTTTTTCATTATCTGGTTAACTTGTGGAACTTTTGCAATTGTTGGAAGTTGTGTTAATTGGATTACACTTTTAGAGAGATCTGGAAAAATGGTCCTATCTCAGATCTCAGCAGACAATGGCTGCGTTC
>NW_017305873.1:1447845-1475003 GCF_001594115.1 Trachymyrmex septentrionalis | reverse complement strand
AACTTTTGCAATTGTTGGAAGTTGTGTTAATTGGATTACACTTTTAGATCTGGAAAAATGGTCCTATCTCAGATCTCAGCAGACAATAGCTGCGTTTAGCAGAAAAAGCAGCTGTAATTGTTGTAAAATTATTTAATATGATTGATTTTGCTCTTAGTTCCTCATTGGATCTAAATGTATAAATCAATCACATTCAAGAATTTTACAACAGTTACCAAACTGCTTTTTTTGCTGAAGCAGCCGATAATAAAACAGTTGCAAATCCGTTCTAAACAGACCTACTGATTCATGAGCAAGATTTATCCAATCAATCACAGCTTACGTGATCATAGTTGTCGCCTATCTCCTATAGGCTCTCTAACTCTAGCGCGAGATACTCAATCGATTGTACATCGATGCTATGCCAAGGGCTCTACTCTTCGAGAACAATTAGCGTTCTGTATGTACACCTTAATATAATCCAGACACACGTATGTACAGAATGCAAGATATATTTTGCTAAAACGTCTTATGTCTCGTTTTTAATCTGTACGTGTTATGTCTGGGTTGAGGTACAGAACGCTAATCGTTCTCTTAAAGAGTTCTTGCTTAAAATATTTTATGTCCCTAATTTTATAATTGTGTTATCCGAGAATAATTGTGCAGGTATACTGTTCATAATTATTGTTTTTTCTCATTAATGAATTATCATTACAATGTTAATAATTGCGATTATTTAACTTTTCATCAATAAGATGAATCTGAACTCTTCCATCAACAATAAGAAACTTTGAAAAATAGAGCAAATTTATTTTATTATTTCGGGTTATAAAAATCTAAAAAGAATTCTGATATACTTGACTAAACTTTAAAAATAAATATTCACATCGTAGAAATCAGATTGCATTTTATTTATTTTTAAAAAATTTGAATTTATCTATCAAAATTCACAATCAAAATATCAGTGATGCCTTTAAAGACCTTAATAGCTTGCGGTTAAAATAGATTATAGTCATTTTAAATAAATATTGAGCAGCTCATGCTATTAATTCTTTTGTTTTTTGACTTTTCGTATCGCAAGTCGCCTTTCCCATGTAATATCTTTACAATTATTAATTGCATTTTGAAAGAGAAGATTAAATTAAGATAATTGAGAAAAATCTCTGATATAACTTTCATGATTATTCATAATATTTGGGCAACGATATTTTTTCAGGAAGGTACATAGTTGATATCGACATTGTTAATAAGAGCTAAAGCTAGATCTTTTAAATGCCTAAATAATTCACAGTGAATTATCTGTATCCTATATATGTACAATACATGACTATATATATACCATATCTTGTAGTTATTCAAACTGCGCACCGAAATTTTTCCGGATTTTATTAAAATTTTTTTCAGCACATTAACACCTTTATAATATGATATCGGATCGAAAATTGAGAATTTGCTTGTCAATTTAATTTAACTTGTGATATTATTACAGTAGTTTAATTGCGTTTGATAAAGTCCGGAAAAAGTTCGGCGCGCAGTTTGAATAACTACAAAATATAGTATATATGCATGTACATGCATAGAATATAGATAATTCACTGTGAATTATTTAGGCATTTAGAAGATCTAACTTTGACCTAACTTATAGGCTTGAATATGCTTATACTTAAATATTTAATTTCATGTCGGCCTTAATAAAATCTTATTATTGTTAATAAGAGCGTTTATGACACAGATGGAAACATGTACATGCCTACTTAGAACGTTAGTGGCGGATCTAGACAGCACTTCCGGCAAACAACGGAGCAGCAACTTGGTATAAACGCGAAGCGACTTTGCAACAATACATTCGGCTTAATCGGGCACAACAGCGCGTTTCGCATAGGGACTTGTATATATCCAACAGCGAGCTTAACTGTACGTTCGTGAACGTCGAATATACTCTCAGTTCTCTCTCCTCCTTCCATGCAAAATCGTGAAAGACGAGCCACTTTAATCCTTTGCAATCTTACTACATAATAAATATGACATGATATAATTGAAAGATGTAGAAATCTTCCATTTTTCAAGACTTGTAGAATGAAAATGTCTCTCATTTGAGGATTTGTATAAATTTCCTGGATTTCTTTAATAGAAATGAAAATATTTTTAATGTTAATTTCATTTCTTTTACATTAATTTTGAAAAAATAAACAAGATAAGATGGCTTTATAGATGCATCTTGCATAACAATTGCGAGATCAAATGGAAATTCTGGCTCGATCCTCTAAGCTTTCTACATGATACAGGATCCACAATGATTCATTATCAAACAATAGAGTGGCAAACGGAAGAGAGAGCGATTTGAAGGGTGTGACGTACATTAGGGAGACACAACTCCTATTCGCGAGACTTCGATTACTAGATTTACCGAATGCTCCATTCTATGAGATTCTAATCTGAGAGTCTAGCTTTCAACTGGGTTACCCTATTCCCGTGAAATCCAATTCGATCATTGTTCAGTTACAGAACGCGGAAACAGTAGCAGTATGATATACTCCCATGTTCTGGTACTCTAATTAGTATTGTTAGACTGTGCAAAAGAGCTTTAATAGGCTCATGATTTTCAGAAATATCTTCAAATTTGCTTTATTTAACGCTTTATCTGCAATTTGGGTCTTTCTTTAGCACAATCAAACATTCTCAAATTAATTCTTAATTTACTTTCATTTTATTCAAATATTCATTTTTATTAGTTGAAGCGATAATAGAGATGTTAAAAAATAATTCTGAATTAAAAAATTTGAAACAGCAAAACGCTAGGCTACTGGCAAAAATGTTAAAATGGAGAAAGATATGTTTACAGAGAGTGTTGAAAGATTAATATAAGTTTTGTTTTTAACTTAAAAAATTTTATTCAAAAATCTAGCTTTGCTAAGTCATTGCTTTTTTATTAAAAATATCGAAAGCTTAGATACTTTTATTGTAATGATTTCTAGAAGAATCGATTTTTGTTTGACGATCAATATGTCCATTAATATAATCATATCTTCCAATTATTAAGCGGTATTCATAGTCCGTCCTTATTTCAAAACTGTCTTAAGTAATATTTTAAGATGCTAATACGCGATCATTTGGCCGATATTCATACGGTCGCGGTATTCATACCGGTTGGACCTTGTATTTAAGACTGTCTTAAGCCAATTCTACGTTAGCAACCACGTTGCAACAGCCAATCTGAAGCTTGCATTTTGAAATCACCGCTTCATATTGACTGTCGCAACAAACTTGCGATCAGCTTGCAATTAATATAGAACCGGTTTTAAACAGTCGTAAGTATTTTAAGAAGTCACAAACCAATCAGAGGGCTGTAGCGACTTAAGACATTACTTAAGACAGTTTTGAAATAAAAACGAATTATAAATACTGCCCTCTGATTGATTCATGACATCTTAAGACTGTACTTAGGACAGCCTCGAATCGACAAGAATCGATTGTAGGTCTGTTTTTTATTGCTGCATTTTCCAAATTGGTACATACAGTGCAATAAGATAAAGTGAAACAAACGTATATTTAGGCCTGTTTTTTAGCTGAAGTTTTACACTTCCTTTTCTCTTTAGGAGGAAAGAAGAAAAAGAAAAATGAACTGGTGCAAAAAGTTCAGTCAAAAAGAACAGGCCTTTTGTTTCACTTCAACTTATTGCACCGGTTTAGAGTGCAGCAATAACAACCTTCAGTTGGCAGCGTCGGAAGTAAAAAACAGACCATATGAATATCGGCCATTATTAAACTAACCTTTCCTATTTCCACGCGTCCTTAGCCAATGACTCTCCCTTCTAGTTTGTTGCGAATCAATGGCCTGAATTGTTTATCGGTCGACCGACGCCGTCAGTCATTTTAGCAAGTTTATTTCCGATCTTGTTGCGTCAAAACCGCATCAAAAACCGTGTCGCGAATCGCGAATTGTGAATGCCGAAAACGTGAAAAAGCGAGGAAACGTTCGGGATCCGGGAAACCGGTTCACTACAGTAAACAATTGAGGAGCAAGGAAACGCATTTCGATAGCCGGTTTCGGTCGCAAGCGCAGTTTGTGTCGGAATCGCGATGATCTTTTTCGGATCTGTTATCGAAATAATATTATGTCATCACATTGCATTGAAAAGAAAACTCAAACGCGGAAATTATGCGATTAGGAAATTCGCATCGTCGCGAAGTTATACGACGTTTCCGGAGCGAGGTATTTCGGGTAATGAGCGATCGCCGGTAAGTATATCTTCGCTTTTGTGCAATGTCGCTTCGAAGGGAATATGGAGAATGGGATGCAGAAAACGATTACCGGTAAAAATTTCCCGGTCTCGTTGGACATCGCTCCAAAATGAGAATAATTCCGTGGACATGGACGTGAACGTTAAACACGATCGACGAGAGACTCGTATGTTGCGCAGCATCCCGGTTGCAATTGTCACGTCAACGGTGAGTGTCAATTCCGAACAAAAATGGTTCAATTTAATGGAGTACGTAGCAAATATCAAGTCACATTGAAAAAAAATGTTATATCAGCAGCGTTATTTTAATGGAAAATAATCTTGCTAACATAAAATTTTATTAAAACAAGAGAACGGAGTATATGTTTTATTTACTCTTAATTTATACAATGATTTTTCTTTTTACTACACATGATGTGAAAGAGTTATTCGTGTCTCAAGTTAATTTTCATCATTTTAACACACACAAATATACAAAATTATTAAATGATGCTTACATATATCTCAACATCTTTAGAAAATATTTTTAAGGTTTTGTATTTTTTTTTTAAATTGTAATAAATGTTATAACTAATTACTTAGTGTTCCTAGATTTTTGAAAAAAGATGTGCTGGAGTCAAATGGCTCAATCATGTATTAAAGATTAATAGTGTTACTGAACTAATAAAATTATTTTCAATTAGAATAATACTAATCAGAAAATAATACTAATATAACATATTTTTTTTCAGCGCATGTAATGTACTTCCTATCAGTAATTTCTTATTTAACAATATAACTGTAATATATCATGTTTGTTATATTACTGTTGTATTGTAGAGAGGGAAATTGCGAGTATAACAGTTACGTGTAACTTTGGTGTTTGCTGGATACCGACGCTTTGCTTTAACTTGTTTACTATCGAACATTGCAAGCATCAGTATTATCCGCTTTGTTGATTTATTGAAAATATTATAAGAAAAAAACATTTGTATAAAATTTGTAACAACGAGCTAAGTTATTGATGTTCTATTAAAACAAGCAATTTGTTTTTCTATAGGAATCCTGCATTTCCTATGTAGAATAGCCTGGGATGGAAATGTACGAAAAATAATGGATTAAAATGAAAAATGCTCAATATGATGAAAATGATCAGATCCACAAATAATACTTGTAACGGGAACTTTTAGGATTTTAAATGGTATGTACATAAAAACACCTGTTGCTCTTGCTGAATTAATAGTTGATTTTGAATCTGAATATTAAAGACGCATTGAAAAGCTGTGAGTGAAGTAGTAATTATTTTTAATAATTGTTAGTCTTAATGATGCTAATTGTTTTCTTCAAGAGAAATCTCTCTAGTTTGGCGTAATAATAATTTTAATTTAATACAGTGTTTAACGAGAGAGAAATTATAGATCTTTATAGATTAATTAAAAATTATTTGTGTATCTCCATAAATTAAAGTATTAATATAAGTATATAGCAATACATTTAAGAGACTGGTTGGAGATATATAATTGCAATATTCGAAAGAATATAGGTGTGGATTATTAACATCATGCAATATTTACAATGAATACAAAAAGTATTCATAGAAAGAATGAGAGATTTTTTTTTTTATTAAAAAAGCCTTATTAAATTTATTAACAACGAATATGTTCTGATCTAATATAAACAAAAGAACTTTGTGAAAATAATCGTATTCATGATCTTGAGAGCTAAATTTCTGTATAAATACTATTTGTGCGTTCAAATAATTTCTTTATTTTCGCTTATTAAGATAATACATTTTACTTATTATGCGTCTTTTTAGATAAAATAATTGTAAGAAATTTATTTTATTTTTTCAACCTATTTTGTTCTTGTTAATAAAGTAATTAATATTTATTTTCTAAAAATAAGGTTTTTAAAAAAGAAATCTTCCCTGTATGAGTACTTTTTGCATTCACTTATAATTCTTACCATGTTGGTGTTGATATAAGCATGTCTAAACATAGCATGATATTAAATTTACATACCTATATTTTTTAGAATAAACACATAAATATAGTATTTCAGTTTAATATTCATATATAATTCTAAGAATTTCACTTTTGCTGTATTATTTCATCTATCTTTTGCGCATGCTTGAATCTCCTTTTCGCAAAGAAAAGAGTAACGAAGAAATAAAAGATAGAACCGCAACTGCAGATGAGGAGGAAAGAAGAGGCCGGAAGAGCATTCGCATCGTGAAATACCTTAAGCTTGCGCATCCACCCGCCGACGAATGCGACTGTGCTTCATCCATATTCAGTGATCACTGAGGAAACGAGCGGAAAGAACGGATGCTTCGACAGCGAAGAGAGAGAGAGAAAGAGAGAGAAAGAGGGAGAGAGAGAGGCGAACGTTACTTGCTTGCGATATCTTCCTCAAAGCGCGCCGCGTATGATCTATATTCCATTCCGCGACCCATTCGGAATGCCGTCTGCGTTCTCTCTTTTTTCTTATTTTTTATCTGCTTCCACTCACCGAGCAGTCCTTCCCGATTTCCTTCAACGCGCGCGTTTCTGGCTAAAGATTTCTTTTTTTCCACTATCATCGCGCGACGAAAAGACCATTTTCTTTCAATATGCGTGCGTCTTAATTTATCGTTTTTCTCTATCCTATTGTTATTTAAACAAGCAATTGAAGACTTTATACTGCAATGATGCACTAATCCACAACGTAACTGAATTCTTATTCTCTTGTTATTTTTTTCATATTATTTTACTATACATGAAATTTGTAATAACCTTTTCAGATACATAAAAAATATTGAAAATATGAATTTTGTTATCAATATTAAATAAATATATATTTTTTATCACTTTAATTTTGAAGTTTATTTTCTCTGTTTTTACAAGATGTGAATTATCCCATTGTTGCTGCAAAGTCTTCAATTGAGAAATAAAGATTGATATTACGCAGCGAATATACGAAATATCTTTTTTGGAAAGATATTACGCGTACATATATATTTCTAGAAAATCTGTACGTAATAGATATTCAGTGTTATATCAGGAGAAATATTGATGTCAATTTTTTAAATTCTTACATCAGAGTATCTTCGGAAGAAAACAATTTTACACTCGAGATTGTTGCAGTAAGAAAACTCCGAGCCGGTCGGGAATTTATGGGCTATTATAGTTCAGATTTGTCTTCAGACGACAGAAATGGACATCCCAAGTATCCTCGAAATGAATGCGATCTATTTTCTATTCCGGTCTTCTTTTGGCGGAAAGT
Organism: Trachymyrmex septentrionalis; assembly: GCF_001594115.1. Taxonomy (NCBI): domain Eukaryota; kingdom Metazoa; phylum Arthropoda; class Insecta; order Hymenoptera; family Formicidae; genus Trachymyrmex; species Trachymyrmex septentrionalis. Next base: position 1,467,540 of record NW_017305873.1, on the reverse strand, counting down.
TTGTTCGTTACTCAACATCTTTATAGTACATGCACGTCTTGTTTTAATTGCCGCTATTAATTCCCTTTATCGCCATCGAAGATTTATTTCGCGATTATCCTCAAAATTATAATAACAAGAGGAATACTGTATTAGATAATTCCGAGCATAATTACCCTATAGAACAACTCGATAGTTTGAAATTACAACGAGCAGGCCGGAGGCAAATATTTGCTTTTAAAGTATGCGTTCCTTATAATTCGATATAATTTCATTTCTGAAATATACGAAAGATTAATTTATCACGTTATACATTTATCGATTTTAAATATCCGTACGGAATTTCTAATTTATAACATATTATGTTTCTGAATTTTTGTAATCAAAAGTAATGAATATCTGCATAATGTAGCGTCCCTTTTGTGCTTGAAAAATTGATTCCAAATCCGTCAAAGAGAGTATCATTAAAATACTTTTCAATAATGGTGAGACCTGCAGAAATACGCTGATAATGCATGGATGAAAGAAAAATCTGCAACGTACGAAATGGAGAGAGAGAAGGGAAAACTTCGTCAAATGTGGAATCGACGAAGGGATATAGATAGATCGCGTCTGCTTTGAGGTTGTTCGCAACATCTCGGACGACTTTATTCGTTCTTCCGCGACTTAGAGGTATTTTCGTCTTTTCACGTTTGTCGTTTGATCACTGAATATGGATGAGAAGCCCTGAATGTGAAGCACTCGTATGCCAGCCATCGGCAAAAGGCAAATAAGTTCGAGGCGCGAATAACGCGCATGATTGTATCGATATTCACGTCGCCTTACGCAAAGCTCGTTATTTTCTGGAAGAGATAAGAGTAAAGACTGAAAGTCTTTCAGGGTATTAAGTGTTTCTCAACGTCTCACCGGCTAATACTTTTTTTGCAACCAATATCGAGGTAATACACGTTTTAATATTTAACATTTAAAAGTTACTTTTTAGTAAAGTAAATATATCGTTTCTCTGTATATATAGTATATAAGCGAATTTTTAAAAATAAATCTTAACTCTTTCTTTGCAAGCTGGATCTTTTTGTCTAGAGTTCTTTTTTGTTGAAGTTTTTTTTCCACTGTTCTAAGTTTTCAGAAATATCTTTAGGTATTATATTACTAAATAGGTTTTAAACTTAAATGTTAAAAGTTTTAAATTAAAATTGGAGCAAAAATGAGAAAGAAATTCTAGAATAAAATTTTGCTTAAAAAAGATCTAGATTGCAAATAGAGAGTTGAATCATTGTACAAAGTTGTACAAAAAGAAAATTTGAGAAATGTATCGAGACAATTTTCAATTTAAATTAGCTATAAGAAATATTTGGGTTTATCCAAAATGTATATGTTTTTTCAGACTCGAAGGGATGAAGCGCATAGTCATTATTCTATTCAGTTTGTACTGTGCTGCTTTAAGAGCACGCGTGTTCTGTCTGAGTACATATTTAAATGCAGTCAGGTGTGACTTGGTTTGACCGGATTGAACACGACCGCATGAAAAGTTTGGCTCGAAGACGTACAATCGCTTTAGCGGCGCAAGAGCTGAAATAGCAATCTCCATGCATCGCCTCGGGGAGGCTTCCGAGTCTACTCTGCAAAACTCGAAATCGGAGTGGCGGTGCCTTGAAAGCGATTGGACAGTGAAACTCCCCGGTGGGCTTCGGCCCGGCGTATAACCGCGGATTAACCTCGTAATGCATCTCATGCTTTAACTTTACATACTAACTCGCAATACAACGCATGTAAACTTGCTGCGGCTGTCCAGTCCGCGAGTGTGGACGACGGGTAAAGTCCATCGCGTGCGAATTTACATAACACAGGTAAAGCGTGGCGTATAGATACCAATGATACATTTTGATATCAGCTCCGGGAGAGTAATATGGCAGCGAGCGTGTATCAATGGCTCGACGCGTGTAAACTTGTTCCGATCTGACTATCCAGTTTCCGTGTGACGAATGGAGAACATCACATACATATTTACATAAACCGCAAGCATGGTTAATTCGATCAGTGGAAACTCCAGCATAAGCTTCGCAAGAACAAAATATCGACTTACGCCTACCGCTTTATTGATTGGTATTTCTGTATTGTTCCCGTGTCCACTTGATGTATAACGGATCTAACGCGTGGTTGTATTGATTTGGGAACATTACAATATGACCTCAAGATAAATAATGTGATGCAAACAGCGCAGCAGTGAAGGCCTGTTTAACTGAAGCAAATTTCAATGTGCCTGATTGAGGCAAGTTCCGATAGTTCAAATTAATATCAGTGCTTTCGTGAATCAGAAATTCCAATAGCAATACTAAGCGTACAGAGCGTCCACCAATATGGACAAAAGCGTCAATTAATTTATTTAGTAATATAAAATACAAAGAATTAATATTTAAATATTAGTACCAATATTTAATTGGTGCTATAAAAAGAGCTAAATGGACAATACATATAACTATTTTTGAAAAATAAAAATCGTTATACGTATATATATATATATATATATAAAGTAAAGAGCAACGATATGCGAATAATAAATAAATTTCCGACAGAAACGAAAGAAAATAAATTCGTCGTTATGTATACTACATTTATAAAAATTTTACTTTTGTTGTTTATATTTCACATAGGAGAATAAATTTCTTGTACGATTGTTATGTACATTGTAGCAACTTGTATTATAACTGTACCATAGTTTTAATACAGCATCATGTTAGGTCACATGAGATATCGTGCCGTAACGTTATATGACGCTATCATGTTTTCAAATATTTGTATACCTCGGAAGTTATTTCATAACGAAGATATATATTTAGGGATACACTAAGGATCGTATCTATAGTCTCGTTTCTGTAGAGAAATTCAGTAGAAATTATTTATCTTGAGGTATGATACAACTAATAAATGGATCTTAAAAATCAATTAAATTTTAAAAATTTTATAATCTCATTTTAAGGCAATGGATCTGCGAGATCATATTTTTTAGTCGTTTTACGAGATAATATTTTTGTGTTGAATAATGTACTATGATTATGTCGTATCTACCAAGATATATTTGCTCTGTATTTGATATAATTTTTTTTTATTGGAGATCCATTACTTTAATAAACAAAATGCTGACTCACCGATCCGATGCGCAACGAGCGGAGTTATTTAACTACGTAGCTACGATGATTCTGTAAACATAAGATTCGGATTAAAATAATGTTCAAACCAATCAATTTTAAGAGAAAATTCTTACACGCATTAAACTTTAATTTTTTTTTAGTCTTTTTCTTAAAAATGTCCAATTAGATATCTATCGATATATATAATTATTTATTTTCCGAAAAAGATTGATCAAGAATGAACTTTAATACAATTTTAAATTACTCTTTCTCTTATTATTTATAAATTTACGATATATATATAAATGATTAAAATAAATGAACTGTTAATTTTTCATATGTAAAAGATATTCACCCTAAGGTTGCTCCACTGGCGCCCGATGCCTTTCTTAGACCTGCTCCTCCTCTCAGGTAATTGTTTGAATTTCCAGCTTCACAAGACACTCACACACAAAAAGAACTCGCGGAAAATATATTATAATCGCGCGCGGATCAATTATCAATAAAAACGATTCACGCGACACTGCGTATTAATTATCGATAAAAATCTTTCGCACTCCACGTGTTTATAAAATTTATAATAACAAAACTTGTACTTTAGCCGATTAAACCATCTCAAATAAGGAATAAACGAGTATATTTAGGACATACGATGGGTACTAAACAAGAATTAAGCTCCATGCAGAAGAAATTTATCGTATAAAAACCGACATCTCTGATGTAAAAATCATGTCTAAAATTGCTATAATCATACCGAATTTTCTACATATCATTAATCCGGAAAAGATAATAGATAAATTACATATGCAAAAAACGTGAACATTAAGAAAATAATTATTGCCAATAGACATATCGAAATAGTAATTTATTCCTGTTACACTTCGATTCTTGTACCTTTATAAATTCTGAAAAATTTCGAAGGAGACAGTTATTATATTCAACTATTTTAATTATATATAAATCTGTAATCGTGAATATTAATTGCATGGTTTTATAATTATCAGTAATGATCACGTTTTAATTTAAAAAATGATAACGAGATCAAAGCTTTCACGCATCAATTCCGTTTCACTCGCACGTCTCTGCCCGAATGATTCCTTGGATTGTCTTAAGAGTATCACGCACAAGGACACAATGACACGCGGACGCGGCATGGTGGGGCGTGCTATATATTATCAGTTACGATTCAAACGACAAACAATTATTTTTTGCAATTTTTAAAACGGATATGGACTTCTCGCTTGTATCTGCGTATCGTATTATCACAACTTAAAATTCTGGTACAATGGCCGTGTTCAAATCAGACGAAATATCTAATCTGCTATTTCGAGCAGTTAAATGTGATTGGATTTACAATTGAGAATTATAATTGAAAGTTAAGTAATGCTAATTAATATCCGGAAATGATAATAGATAAATTACAAAATTTGGTATGTAAAAAGGCGAATATTAAGAAAATAATTACTGAGAATAGACATATTGAAATAGTAATTTATTCCTGTTACACTTCGATTCTTGTTTTATGTACCTTTATAAATCCAGAAAAATTTCGAAGGACACAGTTATTATATTCAACTATTTTAACTATATATGAATCTGTAATCGCGAATATTAATTGTATGGTTTTATAATTATCAGTTGATCACGTTTTAATTTAAGAAATGATAACGAGATGTAGGATCAGAGCTTTCACGCATCAATACCGTTCCACTCGCACGTCTCTGCCCGAATGATCCCTCGGAGTCCTTGCTGGATACGCAGAACACAATGACGCGACCGCGGCATGGTGGGGCGTGCTATACGTTATCAGTTACGATTCAAACGACAAACAATTATTTTTTATGATTTTTAAGATGAATATGGACTTCTCTCTTGAATCCACGAATCGTATTATCACAAATGAGTATCAAAAATTTGATAGTGTGTTCAAATGAGAGGAAACAGCGAGTCTACTATTTCAAGCAATTAATGTGATTGGATTTACAAGTAAGAATTTTAATTTAAAATCAATTAATGCCAACTACAATGTTCAATCGCTCGGCGAGTAGACTAACACGGATTTATCAGTGTTTAAATCAGATAAAGTAACTAGTCTATTTTGATTGAACATTTTAATTAGCATTTATTGACTTAATTATAATTTTTACTTGTACATCCAATCACATTCAACTGTTCGAAATAGCAGACTCGCTATTTCGTTCGATTTCAACACACTATATTAAAATTTTGATACTCATTTGTGATAATACGATTCACGGATACAAAAGAGAAGTCCATATTCGTCTTAAAAATCACAACAAAAATCGTTTGTCGTAACGTATAATACGCCGCGCGTTATATTATGTTCTGCGTTTCTAAAATTAAAACGTGATCCACCGATAATTGTAAAACCGTACAATTAAACTCGCAGGGATTCGCGACCATAAAATAAAAGCGACCGTTTTTCAAAAAACTCGCACTTCGTCCAAATTATACTGTTTGCAAGTGAAAAAATATGCACGCTTACATTTCCTAGACACTCATCACCACCCGATTCTTCTCTGCGTTCGTATGATACACTTTGGATGAATCAAAAGTCTCGAAAATTGAGAAAAATATCGCGCGTCTTATCGGTACTACGCCGCCCACTTTACTGGATTAGTAATGATGTGACGTCTCAAACGCTACGGGGGGTCAAAGTAACGCGAGTCCCTGCGCTTGGATTTGTGACCCCCGTAGCTTGGATAACGTCACACCGCTACTACTTCAGTTCAGTGGGTGGCGCAATATCGGTAAGATCGCGCGACATTTTCCGCGATTTTCGCGGCTTTCGATTCGTTCAAAGTATATCATACGTACGCAAAGAAGTATCGGGTGTCGTGACGAGTGTCTAGGAAGTGTAAGCGTGTAAATTTTTTCACTTGTAAACAGTGTGATCTGGACGGAGTGCGAATTTTTCAAGAAACGATTACCGTCGTAAGTGCCAGGACGAGTGTCTAGGAAGTGTAAGCGTTCATGTTTCTCCATTCGGGACGTTTCGCGAACATTATAATCTGGACGGAGTGCGATTTTTCGAAAAACGGTTACGGCCACAAGTCCCTGCGCTCGGCCTTGGGACCCCCGTAGCGCTTGAGTGACGTCACACTACCACTAGTTCAGTTGAGTGAGCGACGCAGTAATGGTAAGACGCGCGACATTTTTCGCGATTTTCATGATTTTTGATCCGTCCAAAGTATATCATACGAACGCAAAGAAGCATCGGGTGTCGTGACGAGTGTCTAGGAAGTGTAAGCGTGCATATTTTTTCACTTGCAAACAGTGTAATCTGGACGGAGTGCAATTTTTCGAAAAACAGTTATCGCCGCAAGTCTCTGCGCTCGGACCTGTGACCCCCGTAGCGCTTGAGTAACGTCACATTACCACTAGTTCAGTTGATCGAGCGACGCAATATCGGTAAGACGCGCGACACTTTCCGCGATTTTCGTGACTTTTGATTCGTCCAAAGTATATCATACAAACGCAAAAAAGCATCGGGTCGTGACGAGTGTCTAGGAAGTGTAAGCATGTATATTTTTTCACTTGCAGACAGTGTAATCTGGATGGAGTGCGAGTTTTTTGAAAAACGATTATGGTTGCGAGTTCAATTGTAATGCTGTAATGTTTTACAATTATCGGTTGATTACGTTTAAATTTTAGAAATGATAACGAGATTGTAGGATCAGAGCGTTTCACGCATTAGTACTTTTCTACTCGCACGTCTCTGCTCGAATAATTGTTCGGAGTCCTTGCGGGTTACACAGAACACAATATAACGCGCGGCGTGCGTTCTTAAAAACCGTAAAAAATAATTGTTTGTCGTTTGAATCGTAACCGATAACGTATAGCACGCCCCACCATGCCACGGTCGCGTCATTGTGTTCTGCGTATCCAGCAAGGACTCCGAGGGATCATTCGGGCAGAGACGTGCGAGTGGAACGATATTGATGCATGAAAGCTCTGATCCTACATCTCGTTATCATTTCTTAAATTAAAACGTGATCAACTGATAATTATAAAACCATACAATTCACGATTACAGATTCATATATAGTTAAAATAGTTGAATATAATAACTGTGTCCTTCGACATTTTTCAGGATTTATAAAGGTACATAAAACAAGAATCGAAGTGTAACAGAAATAAATTACTATTTCGACATGTCTATTCTCAATAATTATTTTCTTAATGTTCGCGTTTTTATATATCAAATTTTGTAATTTATCTATTATCATTTCCGGATATTAATTAGCATTACTTAACTTTCAATTATAATTCTCAATTGTAAATCCAATCACATTTAACTGCTCGAAATAGAAGACTAGATATTTCGTCTGATTTGAACACGGCCATTGTATCAGAATTTTAAGCTGTGATAATACAATACGCAGATACAAGCGAGAAGTCCATATCCGTTTTAAAAATTGCAAAAAATAATTGTCGTTTGAATCGTAACTGATAATATATAGCACGCCCCACCATGCCGCGTCCGCGTGTCATTGTGTCCTTGTGCGTGATACCCACAACCCTTAAGACAATCCGAGCAATCATTCGGGCAGAGACGTGCGAGTGGAACGGTATTGATGCATGAAAGCTCTGATCCTACATCTCGTTATCATTTCTTAAATTAAAACGTGATCAACTGATAATTATAAAACCATACAATTAATATTCGCGATTACAGATTCATATATAGTTAAAATAGTTGAATATAATAACTGTGTCCTTCGACATTTTTCTGGATTTATAAAGGTACATAAAACAAGAATCGAAGTGTAACAGGAATAAATTACTATTTCGATATGTCTATTCTCAATAATTATTTTCTTAATGTTCGCGTTTTTGCATATCAAATTTTGTAATTTATCTATTATCATTTCCGGATTAATGATAGAAAATGTCTGATTGAAGCAATTTTAAACAATTTTAGGCGAAAGAAGAACGTTAAAAAGAGTTCTTTTTCCAACAAAGTGTAAGTAAAAAAATGTTTTTTGTAAATTTCGGCTTTCTGAATATGATAAAATTATTAAAATGTTTATAGCATTTGGAGAATATATCGAAAATTAAGAACACTAAAACTTGAATAAATAGGTGGGCATATTTATGTTTCATTTTTTAAATATATCTCAAAAATGCTACGAGTTTTTTAATATATTCTATATATTATATAATTATATAATATATTATATAATATATTATATAATTTTATCATATCCAGAAGATCAAAATCTACGAATAACATTTTCTTTTATTGTAACACCTTTTTTTCTGTAAAAAAAGTCTAAAAAAATCTCTTTTTCAATCCTATTGATATTCAGTTACAATAATATGGTACGCGGAAATCTGTACTCCACATTCGTATAAGAAATAATCGCTGTCGTCATTTCTTGATATTTGCCGGAATCACATATTGAAGGTCTACATAACGGTCTACGGAGAAACTCGTGTTTGACGCAGGAATGATAAACAAATTCGTCAAGTGTATACACTATACAACGTTCAACGCTTTGTGAGAGGTCATTTGCTAATAGCCTGTATTGTAACGTATAGCGCGCCTTCTCCCTTCATGTCATTGTGTTATACGTACACAGTAGAGCTGTCTAAGAACTCTCGGCCCAAAGATAGTTGTAATTGAATCGTGAACCGTGTCGTAATCGTCGGTCAACGCACAACGTTTTGCTTAACCTACGACTATGACTTACGTTCCACTCACAAGTTACGGTTATCTTTGTACTTAGTCCCTAAGGCCATCATTCGAGCAGAGATGTGTGAGTGGAAAAATACCGTGTCTCGCAACCTTTGTCGTTCTTTGAAACGCAATTTCGGCGCGAATAGTTAACAATTATAAAATCGTGCGATTAATTAAATTTACGATTCAAAATTTATAGTAAAAATATGATCTTTTCTCGTTTCAAGACCGTCTTAACGTTTTAAGGCGCTAATAAACTCGTTGCGTATTTGCGTATTATATCGTTAAAATTTTTGATACAATAATACGTAGAGATTGTTAGTTAAAAATAATGATTAATATCGAATCTGTGAATAGTCGAAAATGCCATACAAAGTGTTGCGCAAGTGTAATAAATCGCGTTTTCGCGAGTGTAGTGTTTTGTGCACTTGGCAACTATGGAATCTGAGAAAAGGACGCCAGGAGGCATCGGACGTCGGCGGAGCAACCATTGGGTAAGCAAAATTCATTATTATTTCATCTTACATTGTGCTTGTAGATTTAATTGAGGAACAGACTTTCAAAATGCTCAAAATTTTATTTTTTTTAGTTGGAGTGACATAATATTCAGTGCTGAAGACTTACATTATAAGCTACTCTGAGATGTTTAGAGAAGCATTTTTTCATCATTAATTTATATGCTGAAAAAGCACAGATATTTCGAAATGCATTATGTTTTCTAATTAGAAACAAACAGAATGCATTTGTTTAGCATTTGTAGCAATTGTTAAGCAATTCTGTTTAATATTTCACATTCTATTGATTGACATTGTTATTTTCTGTAAAGCGCATAGTTTTCTTGTGTGCAGTGTTTCTTTTCCGTTTTTCTAAAAATTACAAATTTTGGACAAAACACATTTTGAAAGTCTGCCCCTCAGTTGTTGATGATTGATATTGTATTATATTTGTGTAAAATGATAATTTTTCGGAAATTTATTTTAAATATTGCTATAAAATTGTTTACATTTGTGTTTTACAGATCGACATAGTGCTCTAACTCCGCTGCTGCGCATTGTTTGGTGAGTCAGAATATTTTTTATTTTAATGATGTAATGGATTTGTGAAGGGGAGAGGGGGAATTACAGATCGATGTAACACTTCATAAATTCATTACTTTAAAATGGATGAGCTAAAACAAATTAATATTATTATTTAATCCTGAAATATGTAAAAGCAATTGATGTATGTAATATGTTTATGCATACTATAATGGGATATACTATAATGAACTCATAAAATAGAGTTTATTATAATAATGCATCATTTATTGGCACATTACGTATACAATTCGGTATATCACAAATAGAATGATTACCAAATAATCGTATGAAATTGATACAAACGTAATGCAGATAGTACAGAAAATATAGAAATGATAGGAAATATTTCAAGATTAAATATAATGTAAACCTATAGAAAGAAAAATATATACATTTAATTTTTTTTAAATATATATGTATGTCATAAGTACAAATGAAAACAATAGAAATATTTTCTAATTACATGGCATATTCTAATTTATAGAATAAAAAAAGTTGAATTATTGATCTATTAATCAAATTATTATTTGTCTCATTATTATAATGGACTAGTCTATCATAGCATATCTATTCATAAATATTTATTAACATTTTATTAATGCTTTACTTGAAACAAAATAAAATAAAGTAAGGCAAAATAAATATTTTATCACGAAATATAATTTTTTAAATGTATATTATCTTAAAATTGATCAATTACATATCTTTTTGCAAACAAATTATGCTTTTCTTATCGATATATAATATCTGTTTTATTTTTTATTTGTTTAATATACTGATATCGTATTTTATCGTATTGTATCTAAAATAATGATTAATAATTGTAAATACGAAATGTAAATATAAAATATGCAAATATAAAATATGTATTCTTGACAATATCAGGACAATATTGTAAAGATAATGTAACAAAAATGGCTTTTGCATAAATAGACGATACTAGGTTTCATAGTTGCAAACTCCTGGGGAACGCCGCGCATACAGTTATTAACGCAAATGTGATGCAAATGTATTTGTACTCGCTTCAATATAGATCTAATGGCATTAAAATCAGTAGAATCGATGAAATCGTTTGTTACAGATATGTACACATAGTTTCCTTGATAACTTGTTAATCAGTAAAATCTATTATTTCGCATCAATTGAAATGCACTTCGTAATGTCATTGCATTTCTGTTTCAAAAATTATGCTAAAAGATGTGCATCGATATTATACGATAATATAATGTTTTTTTATCATTTTTAATCAGTGCAATGTCATGTAGTTGAAATAACAATTTTATATAAATCAGGTTTTATATAAAGTTTTATATAAAGTTGATACTAAAAAATATATAAATTTTTAAAATGTTGACACCCACAGTAAAATATTTGGAAATTATATATTTTATTATTGTAATTAATCGCAATAAATGTATAAAAATTATTAACTATCAAATTATGTAAGTCATTTGAATTATTAAATTTCGAAAAATGTTGTCAAGGTTTACATTTGTAAATTGAGTTTTCTTAGAGTTATTTCTTTGAAAAATAAATTACAGAGAGAGAGAGAGAGAGAGAGAGAGAGAGAGAGAGAGAGAGAGAGAGAGATAATATTAAATATTGCATTTTTGTAATCAAGCCACTTCAAACACGAATTATTTAATTTGCATTTTTGACAGATGCAACAGTTATCGATATTAAAAAAAGATTCGTTATTATGACGTGATGATAAACGAGAATAGACCGAAAGAGCCCGCGATGAGAGTTAGAGCAATACTTGACTTATAAATCTTTCACAGGAATTATGCTCAAAGAGGTTGCCTCATTATTAAAGAGGATTGCATTATTAATACCATAACGTAAATATTAAACACTCAATTATTTTTTCGCGCTTCCTTCTAAGCATTTTTCTAAGCATTATATTTATCGTAGACATCAGCGTTTGATCTCTACAGAACTATTTAAACTTGTTTAACACTTTAGTGTTGAGAATTATTAATTTGTGCATTCTGCGTCTACTCAGATAGAACATAGTTATGGAAGCTTAAGGGAGGAGCAAACGGCTCAAGTGGGATTTGATGCCGTCGTTGTGTTGCAACGGGAATAGGACGCGATTGTTAAGCGGTAATGTCGATCTTGTCTGCGATAAGAGCGATAATGAGTCCGTGTCGGGCTTGCGAAAACTGAAAGAGCGTCAATTAACAGAGAACAATTAAAATGAAATGTAATCCAGCTAAAATGCCGACATCTAGTCAGGAAAATCTGGGTTGTCTGTATTAAGAATCGAAAATTGGGGACTTATTGTTAGCGCGATAGTTACAGATAAATAATCGATATAGAAATTACTTTAACAAAATACACTGAAAAAAATTTATTAAATGTTTGTTTGAATAGTACTAACAAATAAAATAAAAAAATATTTACTTACAGTAAATAAACATTATTTAAAATAAAAGAATTATGAATTTTAAATAAATACATGTTTACATTTGGCAAATATTTCTTTAGTACTATGCAAATTTAATAAAATTTAATAAATTTTTCTTTTGTGTGTGTACGATTATTTAGTGTTTATTTAGTTATTAGTGGATATGAAAATGTGTTGTATAGAATAATAATGAAAATGGAAGTCTATTCTTTTTAAATTAGCTAATCCATTTTGAAAAATGAAAAATGTAGGTAAGAAGTCTATTCTTTATTGCTTCATCGGAGTACACTATAAAAGAAGAGTACAACTTTCATTTTGTCGTAACCGTTTGGGGATGATTTCATTTCTGCATTATCTTGTATATTTTTCTTTATGGAAATCGAAAATTAGAATAATGACACTACACTGTTAAATCTATAATAGGTCTGTTTTTTATTGCTGCACTCTCTGAACTGATGCACGTGGTGCAATAAGTTGAAGTGAAACACCATGTGCATCAGTTCGGAGAGTGCAGCAATAAAAAACAGACCTAATTTCAAATTTAACCTAATTTAAGTCGTCACTGCTCTTACTCAATATATCGTTACTATATAGTGTCAAATCTAATTTGAATTCTATTTTAAATTGTTTAACTCCATTGTTTCAGTATGAAATAATGATATATTGAGTAGAAGCAGTGGCAATTCAAATTAGATTAAATTTGACATTACATTATAGATTTAATAGTGCACACTCAAGGAAAAATTGGAAATATTGAAATAAAGAATAAAATTTTTATTTATATCACACTGTCATGAAATTACTGTCAGTTATGCTGAAAATTACTCCAGAGTTGTTAATAGATTAATATGGATTGAAGCAAATAAAATTTTATACCCTCCTTTCCTTCTAGGAATTTTTTACTAAATTTCAAATATACGTCTATTTCATTAAAAAAATGAACGTACATTAATTCAGCTGTAAAGAACAGACCTCGTGAAAAGTGGAAAGACATATGAAATACAGTTATCGAATATCTCTATTCACTATATGTATATTCTGTTTAATATATATAATGTTCACGCATATTCAATACACAATATGTTCTGAGAGCATTGCCGCGCGATGAAACGCGAGACCGGTTTTCGGTATTTCCCGATGCGTGGAGCAGTTGCCGGCGGCGATTAATTACATCGGTATCAGTTCCTATTACCAGGAACGGCTGGCGGGCGTCGATACTTTCCGATAAAACGCGGCTAAGGTTAATATCGTCCATGGATGCACTCAGCTCCCGGCCTGGGTGACACTGATAGCGAACGGAAGCGGAAAATCGATTCGTTCGCGGCCAATGTAACCCGCCGCCGTTTAAGGGATGCACGGCACGGAAAGTAATACGGCGGATTACTCTTCTCGTGAGCGCATCGACGTCCTAATGCAATTTGCAAGTCGATGCGAAAAACGCACCGGCAACGAGCTCCCGTCTCTTTGTCGAGATCTCGAAAAATCAGCTTGCCCGCTCAACAAAATAGAATCAATCTGAATATTTCTTGCAGTTCGATAAACGTCGCGGTAATATTTTTTGACTTATTTATGACGCTTCTAATTTGATCGTAGAGATTAAGAAGACTCGCATTTTACTGGAATTCTTCTGGCTGCGGACTACTAATTCCCGACCATTCGTCGACAATAAGATTCTAATTTACCGTAGCGGTGCGTTGGAATTTTAACCCTTCCTCACTCTTCGTTCTGCAATGTAATATTGCGGTTCATTCTTTCTGGAATGAACTCCAATACCAGCATCTCGTATTTTTGTTGGTTGTATAATAAACCAGCTCGCGAGACGATTAATTTATTCGGGCGAAGAAATATTCTTTTATTCCGCTTTTGTTAGTATAAGTGCACATTATTATTTAAAGTCATGCTTGGTTAATATATGCAAACGAAAGTTTTTGTTCTATAGAATTCCAAAATTTATTCATATTTACTTAATATAAAAACGTTCAACTTATGTATATTGTATATGAAGTTTTTCTCTGGTTCTATCTAATTATATTATTAGATTAGCTATTAGTTATTATTTAATAATTCCGAGTTTATAGCAGTGCTAAAAAATGTTTGGATTTTGTGATTGAGCATTTTATAATAGTTGGACGATTGCTCGCGACGGTCAATGTCAAACTGTTTTGGTTACAACACGAGTAGCTCGTTGAGGCCGAACTGTATCCCAGGATCGAACCGGTGGTACGCCGCAGCACTTCCTTCTCGAGGTTCGCGGTTCTACGGGGAATTTCAGGTTCCTCCGCTCCTCTCCGCAGAGACCCTTGAAACGCCTCAAAGTGACCGTAGAGCGTTAGTCGAGAAGCCGGCTATATATTTTAGAGACTCAACTTTGCAGTCCAAATTGCGGCAGCGCCAATTTAAACGTGAATTTTGTATCAACTTTATAACTCTGTGATATCTGTGTCATAATTAATTTTTGATACACAATATAATATTCATGGAAAGAGAAGAATGTGTAATTATTGGAGTTACGTAACTTTGTATTGTACTACAATAGGAGAAGACTGAGAGAAAAGGTTTTAGTATTTTTGACTATTAATTATTGTACTATATAATTATATATATGATCATTATTGTCATAATGTTAGTAATTATAATTATATGTGTAGTTGTATAAAAAAATATAGTTGACACCGAAAATAACTATTATATAATTATAGTTATTATATAAAAATTATTGCATGTCTTTTAACTTTGCATAATTTGTATCATTTTTGGTGCTAACTGTATTTTTTTTATAGAACTATACATATAATTATTATTACTAATATTATAGCAGTAATATCATGATTATAATATTATGTAATTATATAATCACAACTATTAAAATTCTTTTTCCCAGTATAAAATCACTTATTCTTTTAGGGAGCAATTTAGAAAGAGAAAGAACAATTTTTAATTATTTTTACATTATATTTATCAATGAAACAACATTACGATTTAAATTACGCGAAAGACTCTGTTTCATATGTCGTTTAGTTTTACAGTTTAAAATTCGTGGTTAGGTAAAGTACTCGGGACTTATTTAACACGTTAATGTCACAAATAACGACGGCGTTAATTTGTTATAAAGTAAGCGCACGCGTCGGAATTTGCCAGTGGGAAAGGAAAACAAAAGCTCTCCGCGGCGTGGCGCGAGCTAAAGCGAGAATGAAAGCTAAAGGAGACCTAAATATTCTGCGCGCCGACGAATATTCGTGGTTCGACGAAACTCTATCTGAATAACGCCCAACTCGATTCGAATGAACTTTTCGTGCGGAAGAAGCCCGTTGGTCGGTAGAACCGTTGTGCGCACCAGGAAGTAACTTTGTCCTCTCTTACGGAGAAGTGCCGAGACAAAACTACTTACCGAGCGGAAGCAACTTGAGGCGATCGTTGTGTTTGAGAGAAATTCGCTCTTGTACGTACGTCTGTGATAATGTTTCGAGATTTCCGCCCACAAAGACTGTTACGAATTTCGAAGTAGAGTGCGATACGATGACGCCTTCCGATTGTGATTTTATTCTTTAATCTCGGATGTATACCTCTCATTGAGAAATTGTTTGTTTCTTATACAGTTGAATTTCTGGCATATGTGTATAAAATCTTAAAATTGACGGCTTGATTATTATATAGCAATAAAATTAACCTGTAACAGGAACACATATTTTTTTGTGAAAGTTAAAAGAACATATAAGTCCTCGGGACTTGTAAAAATTTTTTGTAATTAATTTTTAAAGAAGTTTAAAATTTTTAACTATATAAAAAATTACAATGCATTTAAACTTATCATAAATATAGAATAATAAATAATAGTATAATAAATATGAAGAGAATAATCTATATAGAGTAAAACTGAAAAATAAGATTATGAAATCTAACATTCTCTAAATCATTACATTATTTAAAAAATCATGGAAAATTATCCTGGGTCACCAGGACCCATCATATGTCTCAGTTACAGTTTAGTCATGCAATACACACAGATATTGGCCAATACTTTTTTCTTTCAATTGCTGTAATGAGAATCGAAAACAAAGATTAGAAATCATGGAGGGACAATTAACGAGATAGAATTCTTATACACGGAAAGGGTGGAGTTGAGAACAATCTGGTATACGCGAACTTGTGGAGTTTAACAGATTGCTACGATGTTGCAAGTTGGATAACAACAACAGAATTTGCAGTACATTAATATGCAAGTGCGTATTTGTTGTATTACTGCTGTAGGGAATTTATTGTAGAAGATTTATTGAATTTATCTGTACAAAAAACTTTTAATCAACAAATATTATATGCAACACACGATATTGCGCGGACGTTATGCACATAATCATTATTGTTTAATTTAATGTGTATATATGAGCCTACAAAGTGCGCGATCACTATTGACGCGCGACTTACAAATAGAACGGTTATTTAATCGTATAATCTGTAATTATTATTTTTTATATAATTTCTATATTTCAAAAACTACCGCTGGAAAATGGTGAATACATTATTTATTTATTTTTTCGAGAATTTTTTTGTTGATATTTTAATTTGCGAATATTGGGACATCTTCTATATAGTATAATATATAATTCATACTATAGATACGTTATAAAAACAAAATTATTATTCAATAATTATAAAAATTGAATCTTTACATAAAATTTATTGTGAATCCAAGTATATAGTAACTGCCTTCAGTAATATATATTGGCTTTCATATAAAATTCTATGTAAAAATAACATTATACTGCATATTTAAATATATAAATCTATTTATTATATAGTATAATGTTGTCTTTGTACGGAAAGTTACATTTATAATTATATACAGACAATTATTAGACATTTAGATATGAAGTGTTATGAGAAGCTCTCAGAAAAGCGTGAGAATATCATAAACTTACAAAAAGAAAATGCAACAATCTTCGTATTTTTATTATATTATATCATAATGTGATAACGTCAATTTTTTTAAGAAACATCGTAAGTAATATCGTTACGCTAAAGAAACTTTCTCTAGAACATCATTCACGGTCATCATGTAAACGTTGTTTCCTGTCAAACTTTACGATAGTCAGCGGGGTTGATCGATCGCGAAAAAGCAGCGAACCGACATCGATAAGGCCGGACACGTTTGTCACTCGAAGTCGCGATCGATTGGCCACGACGATATCGACGACATCGACGACGACGACGAGCTGTTTGCGAAGGTTCGTCAAAAGTGATACGACAAAAAAGAACGCGGGAACGCGGCGAAAAACAACGGAAACACATCAGTCGGAAGGAGAATCCGAAAAACAACGCGCGAACATTGCGAAAAGAACCATGAAAATCGGAGGACTAGGTCGACGAGCCGATTCCCCGAACGAAAATGAAAAAGGTGTCGGCTCGACGAAGTGATGGTAGTCGAGCGAACTGCAAACGCGTGGATACGCGGGGGTGTCGAGTTTGCCAGGGGATGCGATGAAAACTCCGACGAGCCAGACGATTAATCCCCTTTGTCATTTAAATCGGGTCCGATGCGTGTCACGCGGCCGTGGTCGCGTTGTCAATCGTTATTGGAACGGTTATCGATTTATTGCGACTCTCTCTTGTGTCGCAGGCAGGGTTGGTGTGGGAGGACTAAGGGGTGCAAGTAGTGGCACGTCGATGATAATTGAAATTCGAGTAGCGACGCTAACGGGATGTTTATGCAATAACACGGAGCGATAGCTGAGTTTGAGGCGTTTCGGCTGCGCGAAGCACGTTGCAGGTTTAATATTGGATTCTCTCTTCTCGATAGGAAAACCTACCTTCTCTTTGGTGCACATCCTGTTCCTCTATTTTAATCGTCCATCATTTTCCTTTTGCACATTGTTCTCCCGTTAGACCTTAGAAGGCACGTAGCGATCGTTTCTGAGGCACAAAAGAACTTGAAGATTATTTGATGAAATTATATTCGTAACGGTATATAGAATAAAGGATAAATAAAACATTACAATATTTGAATAAGAGTTAAAAGAAATTTTTGAGTATTATTAAATAATTTTTTTTAACTTTTTTCTAATATTAAAAAAAATAGCTTTTTTTTACTTAAAAATTGTTTTCCATACTCTAGCTGAAATAGATTTTTGAAGATCTTCATCTATGAAATTGCTGAAAGATTTTTTAGTCTGCTTAATAATATATTAATTTAAATATCTATAGAGTGATAAGAAAGTTTGGTCACAAAGTGTGTTTTGTGTGTTTATTAAATCATTACCCAAGTATGTAAAAATGACGACAAATAACGTCAGCTTGCTATCTGGATAGTAATGTATATTTAAAAAAAAAAAACAAATTTTGAAGTTAATTACATTAATCTTATTAAATACCCAAAAAATTTTACATAAAAAAATGTTCATCGGTTTGTGATCTGAAGACCGTTCTATTTACTCGCGCGGAGAATTTATCGTGGAAAAATGCGCAGACATTGTTGATGTATTCCTAAAACGCCTTAAAACTTGTATCAAAACTAAAGACGATCATTTAGATTTAAGTTAATTTTTATTTGTGATGTTTAACGTTTTATTGATTTATTTATATTTTATATATTTATATTTAACATTGAAGATATAACTAACACTCCAGAGTTTATTTTTTTTAAATATAGGTTACTAATGATTTGATGGACATAAAACTTTACTGATGGACATACAACTTTTTGTTATTTTATAGCAAGTGCTTTTAAAATATTCAAAGTATAATGAAAATTGACGTTTAGTTCTTTATTATAAAACATTTAAGTAGTTTATCGGATTCTTGCATCTTTTAACATATGCAAATGATAAGTTAAAAATAAGAAGAAAAATCTAATGATCCATGTCAAGAAAACTTGGTTTTTCTGATAATAAAACTAATGCAATTGATATTTCGTCGCCAGGACGATACGCAGGAATATACAATAACTATTTATACAAATCCGATTACGGTTGTTACGGTTAGACGTTGTACCGGAAATCGAGGGAGTAATGCAAACCCGATTTCAGAGCAGCAATCGAATGCTTGGTGGAACCAATTGACTTTTGAACCAATTGACTTTCCGGTTCAGGACTTATGAAACGCGTAGAGTTTCCAAGCTTCATGCCGTGAAATCGATAGAGATTACAATAGGCTGTCTGACGTCGTTACATGAAAACTTTGTTTACGTTACTTGCTTTGCCACTTCCGCGAGGACAAAATTTCGAAATTGTATAGCATCGAAATTGTATACAATCTGTCCGAAGCTAAATGACAAAACCTCTCGCGGTTCTTAAGTTTTACATCGTAGTTTTTCCGCAGTAGCACAACCGAAATTAACAGAATTCTAAACAATATGTTGAAAGTTTTAATTGTGTTGATTTAAATTAGTATTTATACTGTATA
>NW_017305873.1:1445202-1447745 GCF_001594115.1 Trachymyrmex septentrionalis | reverse complement strand
GAATTCTAAACAATATGTTGAAAGTTTTAATTGTGTTGATTTAAATTACGTATTTATACTGTATATACTTGTATACTGTATATGAAATACGTAATTTTGAAGCTACAAATTGTTCTTTGTAAATGAGCAACACATTTAGCATTAATTTGTTAATTAGAGTTATCTCATTTATATCACCGTTAATATTTATGACTCTGTGATACGAAGAAATTATGAATCTCTCCATTTTCTCTAATCAAATAATAAAAATGGTACAGTTTATTAATCCTTAATTATAATCGTGATATTTATGATGCATTAATTATACTCGCATAATGCTTCTCGTACACCAAGCTAGTATTATATGAAATAATGTCAGGAATTATTGTCGTATTTAAATTTGATATCTGTTTAGTTAAACCGCAATTAATTTCATTCGAGGTATATAGTACATAACCGTTAAAATACAATACGTTGTAAAACTAATTGCAAATACTTGTTGATTGATTTTTAGCGAGCGTAGTAACCGGAATCGGACATTAGTAATCAGCGTTAATTAGAAACAAGCCGTTCCTCTCGTGAAACATGACGCGGCCGATTAAGCTCTTAAAATTTTGCAGCGCCCGCGTGTCGGAAAATACCTTCCTATCTCGACATTCGTGCAGCAAGGTCTGCGATTTATGACTCGCAAGCTCCTACCCGCGCCCTATTTCTCTATCCTTCCTTTCTTATATCCTTCCGGAGTCTTCTTCGACCTTTTCTTTTCGCCCGCTGATGTCGTAAATAGCTCTTTTCTTACTCGCTTGCTAATGTAAGACAAAATTGGAAGATTATTTTCAATGGTTCTGCTGTAAACGTTGAAATATTTAATACAATAAGGTTGATGCACTTCCACTTGACTGAAAATTCTTTGGCAAATTGTAGTTAAACTTTAGTTTTTTTCCCCTATAGTTTTACTGTCAGTTTTTTGCAACTTTTAAGATTAAATAAAACCATATATTATCTCGACAAAGGAACTAATAAATTATCTAAAAGAACAAAATTCTTCTGCGGGATAATTGTATGCAAAATGAAACGTACGAATAAATTAAATATTAAATATAATATTTCGTATAATGCTGAATAAGATTTATAAGATCTTGTAATTTTAATGAGACAATTCACTGAAGTAATATGTATTAGAAATTTTTATACTGATATTAACTGAATTGCATTTGTGTACAGTTATTATCGCGAGTAGCGTAGCAAATTAATGATGCGCAGAAACTGTGTTTGTAATATACTTTGCAATGTCGCGGTTAAATTCCTTAGCAAGTAGAAAAACATCATGAGCAGAAAAACGTGCGTTCAGATAACATTTTTCGCGTGGTTAAAATTCTTTAAATACTTAGCGTAAGCTGAAAATGAAGGCCTTTCAAACCTTGACCACTAGAACTAGGTCATGCTTGAGAGAACGTGTAACTGAATAACATCATTTAAAAACATGATACGCGAACCGTATCATTTATGACATGCATATTCCTGCATTATATATTCTATTTTAGCATTACATTTTCGACAATTAATATATTAATGTAAAATATAAACAACAGAATTTTACATAACATATTGACATGAAAATTACATTTCTATATTTAAAAATAAAAGGTACAAAATAAATTTGGTAATTAAAAGATTGATTAAACAATGCATTTTTCAGGCATGATGTACACGTAGATTTGTGTTTATCGTTCACCTATTTCATTATTCAGGCAAATTTTATACAAAAATATGGCAACATTTTTTGTAAAGTTGCATGTTAAATCGTTTTTCGAATAAAATGGTTGATTAAAAATACCTGCATAAATTCACCGAGCGGTAAAACGGCTTCGAAAAATTGCAGTTGCGAAAAATCTGCATGTATTAGTCGCGAAACGAAAGTGGTCAAAGATTGAAATTAAATTTTACTCGGCACAACGAGTGGCCTGCGATACATTCTCGCCAGAGAGCCATTAAACGGTAAATCGCTTATTACCGGCAATTAATATCGCGAACAGCGGACATCCCGTTAATTCTCGTTTAAACAAGCGCCGTTTCGGTTGGAATTCATTCCGCGTAACAGCAAACTGCATTTTCCCCGGGCCATCTTGAGCTATGCTCGCGTTCATATCAGTTCGCGGATGCAGCTGCAATAGAAACAGCAACAGTAGCAGCAGCAGCCGCAGCAGCAGCAGCCGCCGCCACTGCTGCCGCCGGAGATGGAGCTCGACAAAACTAATTTCTCTCGGAAGCCGACTCCTTTTGTGCACTTTTTAAAGTATTACTTCTCTTTTTCGAGTGAAATTAAAATCCTCGCATACCTCGTGGAGGCCGCGAGATAGACTCGCCTATTTCCAGCGTTGCACATATAAACCAGGATCAAAGAATGTATACACACCTTAGGCATGCAACCATTGCGACATACGCAGTTCTGGCAACAAGAGACGCAGAAACGAACGGGGGAAAAAAGCGGGAGAAGAATGCAATTTATTATAGAATATATCGCACTTATGAAAGATAATTGCAATTGTGAGGAGTTGTTATTG
>NW_017305873.1:1409630-1445102 GCF_001594115.1 Trachymyrmex septentrionalis | reverse complement strand
TATTATAGAATATATCGCACTTATGAAAGATAATTGCAATTGTGAGGAATTGTTATGTTATATACATACTGTAGTTACATACTGTAAATGTCGCTTTAATTTATCTTCAGATTTCTCACATATAAAAAGATGTTTGTTTACGAATTTTTTTTTATGTCAAAAAGCAGTTTCATCTTCTTTATTGGAAAATGAATAATTAACACAGTAATTATAACGCAATTATTACGAGCATAAATTCTATAAACTGTAAAGTATAGTGAGCAAAGATAAAATTATTTTACTAAAATACTAAGGAACTGAGTAAAACTAAATGTCCTATCTCTCAATCTCTCGCTCGTCGCTCATTCTCGAGCATTCATCGCGATTTTTATTAAGATCCGGGGTTAACGGCAATAATTTTGTTCTGGCAAGCGTGAAAAATGTTTAATCTTTCCACATACTTAATATATTTTGAAAGTCGCGGGGAAAGATCAGAGTAAAGAGGGAGAGGCGACGAGGCCGCACGCAAGCTGGATACAGCACGAAGTCTGTTTTATAATGGCGTACGCCTTAAAGCCGATTTGTTGCACGCTCGTGGAGGGTAGTCGCGCGAGATACGGCACGATTAAGGGTAAAAGTTTCCGTCGGGTTCGCCGCGCGGGAAGGATCTCGCGTGCACCGGATGAGCCTCGGTGCACTCTCGAAAGTGAATACCCGGGAATTACTGCCGGTTGAAGACGGCGCATTCTCTCTTCCTATCTCTCCTCTTCCTCCCTCCCGACTCTTTATCTGTCGGTTTATTTATGAAATATAAATTTCGCGTTTCGCGCTGCGTACGTACGTACGTAGATGCTGCCGCGCCGCAGATATTTCGGGGATAATTCCCGCGGCGGATGTTTCCGAAGTTGTTGTGAGCTAACATTGGGGGATGAGAGTTGCTGCATCTCGCACCGGTATGATATCGCCTAACTTGACGCGTGGCATATTGCTCGAGTAATATTCATATGCTCAAATGCAATCGTGTGCTGGCGCGTACTTTTAACGTACCTATACATGTTTCATTCCTTCTTCTTTTCCCCTCGGTTGACAATCACTGAGATTTTTAGTTTAATGCTCAGCATTATTTCAGCATTATTTCAGCGAGTTTAATTTTCGATATAATCAATATGGAGAAACGTATGTTATGCATTTTCATTGTCACGTTTTATCGTTCAAGCATAAATATAATGCCTTTTCAGGTACGCATATTTAACATCGAAATCTGAACTCGCTCGCGAACCATTTGGAGTTTAATGATATAAAAGTACAATTTCTATATTTTCTCATTCATACATCAAACGGGTTAATGCATAAAACGGTTTAATGGTATAAAATAAAATATTTTCCGCCTGTTCGTAAAATATAAAACATCGTATAGCTTCATTATTGCGAATACAAATAATCGATGTAAATTGTGATCGCAATTATGTCTTTACGAGATTTGCTTTTCTCTGGGAAAACATGGGAAAACCACCAATCAGCGAGCTGGTTTGTTTCGCCCGTAATCAGTCGAATAAACAGATCCAATTATTGTCTTAATGCTAGTACGATTTACATAGAAAGGGATAACGACTCGCACACCGGTACTCCGCATTAGAGATGATTAATCAATTATGGATACATTTAAAACCGAAATCATCAAAATGCTAATTTTCGCAAGCTCGCGTACTATGCCACGAGTTCATTTGCTTAAATCAACCACACGGAAGTTCGACGTTGATATTTGTAACAAAATTGTGCAATTAGACATGGCGGATGTATTTATTATAAATATATTATCATCTGTTTGTGTTTTTTTTATATTTAAAAATGATTTATTTTAGTCTAATTACATAGTTGTATAAATATTGTATTATAAATAAAACAAAAGAATTAAAATTCATATTTTCATTTATCTACATAAATTTTATATTAGTGATTAAATTTTACGACTATATAATAAACTTTCGGTTAATAAACTTCTGTTCCACATACATATTTTTTTATTTGAATTAAAGCAATATATTAAATTGGAAATTAGAAGTCTTTTATGATCATGACACATAATAAAACGATTATATTTTACTAGAAGAATCGAAAAATTATATTCGCGATGTATTAATAGCGAATGTTATGATTCTAAAAATTATTTTCAAACTTTCTCAATTTTTTTCAAACTATGCCTGTAGTCATAAAATGTAATGTATTCTTTTTTTAATCAATATTTATTTTATTAAAATATGCGAATTTTTTATCATGAACTGAATATTAAATTACTAATTAAATTTTTATTTATTTATATGTCGAATTTTAAAAACTTTGATTTTTGTTTTTCTTGAAAATGTCTTATGTTTTTAATCATAATTGATTTATTTTCGGTTTTAAATTTAAATTTAATGTGATATAAATTTGAATAAATTAATAAGATTTGCGAATACAATTTTGCGATGAAACACGATAAATATCGGCATTGTCACTACTCATATCACGCTTCAAGTTGCAAAGTATTTCACGACAATTTCCTCAGTAGTGGTGAGACAGAAGGCTGAATCGTTTCTTTCTTCCGTTGTATAAAAATTAATCTACAAGAACGTGATAATAATTGATCGATGACGCGAAGAAAGTCTTGCTTCTCTTTTCTAATTTCTAATATTATTGAAACCAGTGCAGACTTATAAACAAGTCGACCGTAATTTCCGAACTTTTGAAGTTGCTTGATAATTCCTTATACTCGACCCTTCTCCGATCTGGTTTAGTCGATGCGGATCTATGATATAATATCTCGGACGTTCCTTATCCTGATGGGGGGAAAGACGTGATCATGTTGTTGGGCTGCTGAGGGCTGACCTGAAGCTCATTTGGCTCCTTCTGATTAAACCCGAGTCAGCACAATGTTTATGCTACCGGTGCTACTCCTCGTTCCTTCCACTTCCGGCGTTCTCCATTATTCGCGAGATTACTCATTTTCCGAGCAATTTAACTCCTCAAAATTTACGTAAATGCGTTCGCGCGCGCTCACTTGCAAACTTCATTTTCATGATATTCACCGTAATACTCGATTTAATATACACAGTGTACCTATCTGCTTTTGATTGCGACAACGAATAAACTACACGTCATATTGTTTATGAGACAATTTGCCCTCTTGCTTTTCCTCTTCTCCATTTTTTCTCTGCCTGCTCTAGGATTATTTATTTCTTGAGGAAGGAAAATCTTTCAATCCATGGAGATTTATCTCGGTTACGTGCTGCGCTATTTTCAGTTCTTTGCGAAATTTGCGACAGGTATTTTCCGGAATGAGGAAATAGTAATTTTCGTAGATGAAATCGAAGTGAGAAATTTTTCATCTCGTGAAATAGAGAAATTGTGGCATTTTTGAAAACAAAGAAACACAGAAGCTTAATTATAATCTAAATTTTGGTTTAATCGTGCTTTACAAAATTGTAAACGATTTTTTTAAATTGATGATTTAAATTGTTCATTTAATTGTAAACGAACAATTTGATAACAGAAATTCTTCTCTCTCTTAAAGTAGCTTCTTCTCTCAAAGTAGCTTCTTTGTATCAAGATTATTGATGTCATAAAAAACTAAATATATCATTTGAGAGAGAGAAAATATTTGTTAAGATATAAAACAAAGCATTCTATTTACACTTCTTTTAAATGACTAAACTGATATTTTAAAAAGTAGTTTTTTTTTCTTATTTTTATTTTAGACATTTTAACATAATTAATAGAATTATTTATGATAGACAATTGAATAAGCGGAGAAAGTTGATATACTAAATAAAACTTTGGCGAGCTATATAGTTTCTAAACTCTCTGTACGTAATCTCGTTGATTAAAAGGGGAAACTATCGTATTTCTCTCATTGAGTTCAAATGTTTGCTATTACTGTCCATTAGACTACGATTGGGTTATTGTGTCGCAAACAGTATTTATAGCATAATTAGAATATACACGATAAGCTAATGCATCTATTATAGTACATGTATCTTTTTGACCTGAAATAAATCCCTCCATACATAGTTAAATTAAAAATAGTTAAAATTAAATAGTTAAAATTAAAATTGTAATTCACAGACTCATGTTACGCATTTTCAACATATAAAGGTAAAGTTAAAAATAAATATAAAAATAAAACGAAAATATTTTTCCGTTTACTTTTAGGTAACAAAATGTATTTAATTTTTTATCCGCTATATTATGATAAAATTTATATATTATGAAATTTAAAATTCTGTTTAAATTAAAATGCAATTTCAAAATGGAAAATTGCAGCGCTTTGTTTTTATTCTTCTTGTTTGTGGCAATTTGCATTTGAAATTTTGTTTTTGACAGACTCTGATGAAATAAACGCGAGATTTCCGGTCGAGAGAGAACTGTCCGCGAGTGTGACGGATGAGGTGTCGGAATTTATCGAGAAGTAAACGCAGGAATGACGTAATTGAAGACTAGAATCGTTGAAAAGATCGACGAACCATCGTCGGTCTCGTCGATCTCATCGTCGTCGTCGTCGTTGTTGTCATTCCTTTTTTTTCTGGCTGCATTTCGATTCAATTGAAGCATTAACTAATTCACGACGTCGTGTTTTCTGACGGCAACGTCGCCGATTTATGGATGACAGAGAGAAATAAAAACAAAAGATACTTTTAATCCGGAAATATTGCAATTTCTCAATCGTAATTAAAGCGTCAACTAATTCGACGTGATATTTAAAAAATTTTTTTTCTCATTGTCCTTGACACTTTGTGAAATATTTGAGTTATGAAGATCCGATTGCACTATGTAATAGTGCATTGAGAATTAATCTTTTTATATCTATAATGAAATTATGGAAAAGCGAATAACGTAAAATCTTTGCGCGCGAACACATTCTGAAATATTAGTCATCAAAGTTTGTTCGGCAGAGAAAAATATCAATACGTGTGAGAATATATATTAATTTTATCAGCGTATTTTCTCAAGCGGAATTTTATGCCGTTTCTTATCGATGCGCAGGCAGTTATTGGAAAGAATCCGGTGATTTATTACTCCATTCCTGCTCGAATGTTCTAAGGGTCAAGTACGAAGGGAGAAACTAAGGCGGAATTCTTCTTGGCAAGGGATGTTTATCGGGAATGTTTTTTTTGGCCATCATCAGATTTACTTTTCTCATATAAATTTAGTCTTTGTGAAGTAGATCTTTTTAATGCCTCAAGTGTACCATTGAACAAAATTAACTTTATATTCAATTATGTAAATAATAAATTTGAACCTGAAGTAACTTTTATTGTCTTAAAAAAATATTTGCAAATGATTGTATTTAAAAGTGTTTTTTTCCCAAGAAATTAATACTTATAGTTTTTTAATAATAATTACGGATTCCAAATTTTAATTAAGATTTATCAGACATAAAATACAATAACTCGATATCTCTTAAAATTTAAATAAGTATTATTGATTTTCGCGACAAACGTGAGAAAGGAAATCTTGAATCCAGAACCAGCGAGTGAGAAAGGAATCAAGAATATTTTTCTACTAACTGCCGTGACGCATGTCAACTCGACGACTTCGTCGTCGAGAAAGCCGTGCCGGAAGTCGTACACTCCAGCTTCACCACACGAGTTCCCCATAGCGTTAAGAATTGCATTTGCTGCCCCGTTTCCCTGCGCCGATTCCCCAGCGGAAATCGGACCCGATAAAATGTGGAAACCCTTGAAAATTTCATAACGTTCCATGCGTTTCGCAGCCGCATTCCTTGAGGACGAGCGTCTCTTTTCCATAGCACTCTTTGCAGAGATGTTTTGAAATGTTCCTGTTACTCGTGACACACTTAGAATTCTATAACATATTTTATATGAATGGATAGCCGTTCTTTTCATCTTAACGTTATATATTTGGTTCTCTATGAAATTATGTTTTGCAGTAAGTCTATTTATTTTTTATATTATGCTACAATGCAAACTTTAAAATCGTATAAAATTCGATTTGCTCTTATTTTCTAGCTTTCTAAATTGTTTTTTTTTTTTTCATGTATTCAGCCATTAAATAATTACTGAGTACTAAATATTTAATTACGAAAAGTATTTCTTTCTCCAAATATTTTTTCAATTAATTATGCTAATTATCGAAATGATCTTCGATATGTGTGTATATAAATTTGATTCATAGAAATTATTTGAAAATTGATTCACTCGAATGATCGTGGCTCAGAATAGAGCGAGGGTATGAAATGGCAGGATTAGGAAAGCAATAGCTGTGAAAACAGTGAAGCGCTCCCTGGATTCGATGGCCCGAGAGCGTCCGTGTGACAATGAGAAATGTTACGGCTACTGCGCGTATCTGCGACATGCGCTATTTACGAAAACTCGTATCTTACGCGTAATGATATCTATTGGAAAAACATATATGTGTATTGGATAGGAATTGATGCACGTAAACCGGCAATATACAATACGTGACATAGTTTTACAGCATTGTGTGTGAATCAATAATAGAATTTCTCTATCGATGTGAAATAAAGAAAAAAGATAGTGGTTGGTTTGGTGGATGAAGTGAAAAGCTATGTAGGTGGATCGTTCAAATATATATTAGATATGTAACACATATCATATAGTTTATACGATATCAATTTTTGTTGTTTTGTTTATAGCTCGAAAATTATTGGAGATCTTTGGAAGATATTTTTGCATAAGGATTCTTTTGACTCTAATTAATCTTTAAACGTTGCGTCATGAATTCTTATGTCCATGCATAATATTTCATTTTTTTACTACCGTATTTTACAAAGTTTTCACTGTGAACTAAAAGTGAAATCGAGGTAAAATCTGTATAAAACTGCTCTTTGTTATTTGGAAGATGCAATATTTGAAACGTCATACACGTGATACAAAACGAATTCGTATATAAAAATATAAAAATTTTTATTATTTAAAATTCGATATAGATATTCGGATTCCACACGGAAAGGCTGGAGTAAAGGTTTAAAAAGGTAGATCTGTGAATATACAGATACAGATCTGAAAATAATTGTATTGGACCATTAGAACGATTGTATAAAACGCTCAAATGACAATACTGTAAAAAGTTTTAACGAATTTTAGCATAATTATTTTAATGGTTGAAATAAAGTATTATATCCTACATAATTATTTTGATGCTCAAAATAAAATTATTTTTAGAACCATGTCAATAAAACCATACTATATCTAAAATTTTTAGATATTTTAACAAAACCTTCCATACATTGACGGAGGAGTTAAAGTGTCATGCAATAGTCATAGGAACTCGTACAGCTTTGTCTTGCAGAAATACCATTCCAATTCTATACGCGTGAACTATATCGTTGAGCCTCTTATAAGATCTCGCAAAACCTATAATATTTCTAACTGCGCCATTCTCATTCCGGCGACGCATATCATTTAATCGCCGTTAACTTCCTTGCGACTCCGGTCGTAATGCGAAATAACGCTCGTTTGGGCGGAAATGCATACGGCCACAATGGTATCTTTCTACTGAGGAGGTACAAATAAGCGAACGTAAATATCGTGGCGGTTTAAATCGCGCATGGCCGCGCATGAATTCGCGTTTTACGCGGGCGGAATTCCTCGCGGAATGCTACCAAAATCGCCGTATTATGATAATCTATCGGCCATACGGTTTCTCGATACGCTCCTTCGGATCTATCTGTCTCAATTTATAGCAGGGGTTATCGCCAGACAGAGCATGAATCGGTGCGAGAATTCCGCCGCGTGATTATTATGCCGCGCGATAGCTCCGGTGAGCACATTTGACCATTCAACGGGTAAATTTAATTCTGCAATTTTGCTGGGTCTCACCGCGATGCTTGCTTAATGATATTGCAATTTTTGTTTCGAAATTTGCTGCAGTGCAGAATCGGTGCGGATTAAAAAGATACTATTAAAAGGGCAATTGCGAATTTAGCTCGTTGCGGGTCCGTGCATTTTGGTAACAATGAACGTAACAAGCTCAGATTAAAAGATTGAACGTTTGTGCAATTATTATTTAGTAATATGCTTTTTTACGTTCAAATAATTTTACAGGAAAAATGAATAAAGCTTGGAAAGAGCAATAGCGTGAAATCTCATTGAACCTTCGCTTCGTGTGCATCGTATATATTAATCCTGTCGATTCTTTACATAGATCGTGCTTCGTTCGTCGATATACACCGAAATGTCCATTGAATGCACCGGAATCACCGTATTATGGTAATCGATTGCCCATTCGCTTCCACGATACGCGTCTTTACGTTCTTTTCGAGTCATGCAAGCATGTTATGATCGAACGTCGCCGTAATGTTCACAAAAATTTCTATGGATCACAGCGTGGCGAATGTGCGTTCGATCGTGGAAGCCCCGTGTTGTACCGCATATATTACATTTATTTTTTTTCCTGCTGATATATTTATAAATATCCCTTTTGAGTTAACGCAACGTTAATGAGTAAAATACAATTGTTAATTTTATCTTTCGGTATATATACTATATTTCTTCCGAAGATATAAATCATACAAGAATTTTACAAACTAAATGCTAATTTTTACTAAACTATTAATTTACCACTAAAATGCAGAAAATAGAAAATTGATATGCACACGGAAAGCTTTTCCTGAAGTATCTAAAATTTTAATTTAATTAGCAATCTGAAAATAATTTCGTTGGAACATCAAAATAATTATGTAGGACGCTCAAGCTGGTTGTTAAAGTGATAAATTGTTTACTACAGCATTGCTCATTATGTTTCTACGTAATTATCTTGATAGTCTAACAAAATTATTTTTAGCTTTATATCTAGCTAAATTTACAAATTGAATGATACTTCAACAAAACCGTTTTGTCCATATAAACGAGGTGAAATATCATTTTCGAAACTATCAAATCTAAAATGTATTCTTGTTGATTACATTATTCGACAAAAATATATTTTTTTTATCATTGGAAAGCTAGATTTTTTAATAGTTTTTTTGGATGATAAATATTCCAAACTCAATCATGTCACAATTTTGAGGAAGTAATTGAAATTACAAACAGAAACTGTATTTTCACGTATTTTATATATTTTATAATTATAGTATGTATCGTGTTGGAGATGTGCAATAAAATTTAAGAATGTTAGACTTTCATCCCTCAAACGAATTTTTCAGTATGATTAACAAGATTGTTGATTAAATGTAGGATCTGCAGAAAAGCTCACTTAAAACATACTTAATTTTGACTGCCATAAAATTTCTCCAGCACATATCACATATCGTAATTCTAATATGATAAAATACATGATAAACAGCTCTTTTTGCAATTTCAATTGCAAATTTCATAAAATTGTGATGTAATGAGAATTATACGAGAAAGGAGAAATTTGGAAATTGAATTCATATTCATCGTTTAAAAATCACGGAAAATAATTAGTTTCGTTCTAATATTTTTTTTTGTCGAACAGTTTTATCATTAAAATTATACTATATTTAACGCAGTTAGTAAAAGCACTAAGAGAGAATATGTGTAGAGAGAGAGGGGGGGGGAGGGGAGGGGAGGGGAGGTTCTAATCAGTTTGATTTTGTGTCGAGCCATTATTGTTGTCACCATAACTTTGATACGAATTGCGCCTCGAACGGAAAACTCGACCAAAGTCTCGTACGTCCTTCGTTTATTCGTGGACTTCGAAGTCACGTAGATCCGGCAATAAAACTCGCGCGACTGGAGTAAAGCCGCCGTTTTACTCTACTTCCTCCTAGAACACTTCTTTCGAGTTAGCAGAACTCCGAGAATTTCGACAGGCACGACAGAAGTGGTAAGCGCCCGTTGCGTCGCGGTGAACTCCTTTCGAAGCCGAGTAGTTTATTCGCGTTCCCTGTGTTATGAGAATTTCGACGTACATGATAATGACGAGTAACGGTGACTTCATTGGTCGAGGAATACGTCCGACTCGTTAAGTTTCGCGTTCGCGATTGCGTTAGTTGCGAAACACTGCCAGAGAATTTGCTCTCTAACGAGGATGTTTACAACTTTTCGTTGCGCGGTCCGATTTAGTACACGGAAACGGATGCGCGGAAAATCGCGCGAGCTTCTCCGAGTTGACAAGAACACTTGTTCTTGAAGCGGAATTAACGTTGCAGAGAGATTTCATCATTGGAAACGGCTCATTTTCTCGGATTTCCTTGCTTTAGTTTGATCTACGATGTACATAAAATAAAAAGGAATATTTTTTTAGACGTATATGAGCGCGACAGTATAATGTAAATAAATATGAAACTCACATTGTTGTAACTATATTACAGTACACGATAGATACATTTTGCATATTTTACTATTCGCAATTATAGGCAGTAAATAATTAATACTATTATTAAGGAAATAACTTCTGGAATAATTTTGTGTTATACAGAGAAATGATATTTTGTGACTATATTACAATTATTACATTTTGCCATAATTATGATTATTATTGCTACAATGTTCGTAATAATGATATCCTATAGTTATATTAATAAATATATGTAGTTGGTATCGAAAATGACTATAAATTGTAATTATTATAAATTGTAGTAGAATTATAATTACAGGAACAATAATCATAATTACAATAGTATTTAACTATTGCAATTATCACAAATCTAAAAAATTCTTTTGAAATGTAAAAGAAAATAAAAAACGATTCCAGAAATTATTTTATTAATAATAACATTTGCTACAACTATTATGTAACAGTTCAAATACTAAAAATTTTTTTCCCTTGTTCGCGTCTCCTTTTACTCGATCATAATTTTTATGCTATCACTAGTTTTAAAAATTATTTTTTAGTTGAACATACAATAATTTATATGTTCCGAAATGATTAGTTATATACAGAGGGTTATTGAAATCCGAATGAAAAATCGGAATTAATATTTTGCTTTAACAGTTGAATGATTTCTATTTACGTCCAGCATCGATCAAAAAGATGAACATTGAACAAAACGGAAGACAAAGGCGGAATGTATAAAAGGCCATAGTCATCATGGTTAGAGTCCACCGAAAATTGCATCCTACATTGATTTAAAATGCTTCGCCACGCGAATTTTTCAATTCTTTTTGATGTACGCATTTTTGCGATGCAGCGAACTTCGACGATAATGGAACGCAGTGGCCATTAAGAAACCGTAGACGTTAAACAACGAGGAAACTGCATCAAACGAGAATATAACGATCAACGCGTGTTTATCGTTAAACTCCTTTCCTTTCTCACAAACGTCCGTTATTTTGTTACGCGCGCAAACGTCCACTGTTTTTCTTTTCTCTGCCCTGGTCATTTTCGGCCCTCTTCTCGCACTTCTCGCGGACCGATATCTCGAATCTGCCGTATCGAGCGTATTTTCGCTTCGCTGATTTCACTGGATTCAGAATTCCAATCGCTGATCCAATTCTTTCTACCGCGCACGAGGATTTTGGGAGCGCTTACGAAGTCGACGAAGTAAAACCTTCGGTAAGATCAGTTTCTTCTGGTCCTATGGGCCAGGGTTTCTAGGTGCGCCTTGGGACCTTTCTGTACGCGACCGCACGTGAGATTTGAAGGAAGTCAAATTATCTGAATATAATTTGGCCATCCGAATCGGATGGAAAAGATCGCTGCTCTCAAGGTTTCGATCACGAAGGGCGACGTTTGCCAGCAAAGTTCTTTTAGTCGATTTAAGATTTCAATCAGAAAATCCAAAAAGTAGAGAGATTCTGGCACGAGATATACTCCTACATGATGATATCGCAAGCGCATCTATCTTCTGATACGAATAAAAACATTTCTATCAATGTGTGCAAAATATTGATTTTTTTATCAAAGATATATATTTTATCAGAATGTTGAAACATTTAACTAATTGAAAAAGAATATTTGTAATAGATGAAATGTATAAAATTATTAAAATTTACAATTAATAAAGTAATGATCGCTGTCTGAAAAATATTGTATTTCATAAAATTATTGCAATATTTTATAAAGTAATACTTGAAAAAAATGTGATGTTGATTGATATTTTTTATACAATAATATTCTTAATTATTTATTATTTTTATTTTTAATGCAATTTTAATTTTTACGCGAAAATTGTATATTTTAATTAACTATACACATAGTATACTTGCACTTGTCGAATATGCAAACAAGCAAACTGGAGCAATGACCAACTCCAACTTCCGAAATTCCTAACCGTGAAATTCTTCAAGTTTCAAGCATGTAGCGTGACACAGTGATTTAACATTTGAGTGTTAGCTTAACTTAAGCTCGTAAAAGGAAGGGTTACTGGCGAACTTCTCGTACACGTGAGTTAAGGTACACGTATATTTCATGAGTCTTCATAACGAGACATATGAATTTACTTCGTTACACGCAAGACATACATATGTATACTTTTGGATGTGAGCGGAACTACATGGTTAGGTACCTTGAACGGAATTGATAACGCTTGTCTTCGCAATCAGAAAGCCAACGACGTGCGCAATCACGTGAAGCCACCATTTCAAAGTGAATATTGTGAAGATTCCATTTGCTAACTATCACATGGTGTATCGAGACATAGATGAATAGATGCATGCCATGTGAAATGACTGCACAAAGGCATTGTCGTATAATCAAGCATCATTGACAGCATGCATCACGAAAAAAAGTTTAATATTTTTTACAAAAGTATATAGTCGAGTTATTTTTTAACAGTAATTAAATATTTTTTGTTTATACAACAAAAAATTCAATTGCTTCCGTTTAATATATTTTTCAGCTTTTTAAATAACTAAAATAATATGTTTTACAATTATAAACAGTTAGATGATATAAAATATTTTTGTTCAGTACATTATGAGCAAACATTTTTCTTCGGTTTATTTTAAGTTTCATGGAACATAACAGTGTAATCTACTATTATACTAGGATAAATACTTTTTTTTCTGAATCAAATTTTAACAACAAAATATTTTATTAAAATATATCGAACAAGAATGTTTAATATCAACTAAATTGTTTAACTGGTGTAAATGAATATTTTTATTATTGTAATAGCTTGAAAAATATAAACGCAACTAAATGTTTTGTTATGCAAACAAAATATTTGGTTGCTATTTAAAAAATGTCAAGGTCTGTTTTTTATTGATGTTTTTCCTGCGCTTTTTGAACTAATTCACACAGTGCGATAAATTGAAGTGAAACAAACGTATATTTGTTTCGCTTCAATTTATTACACCGTGCACCAGTTCAGAGAGTATAGGAATAAAGAACAGATTTTTAGTTTTGCTGAAAATATTAAATTTTTCCCTAGTGTACAACTACAAATTTAATGTCTCACCAAAATAATTATTTTTTGTGAAATTTTACGTTAACAAAAATATTAATTTACCGTCTCTGAGATGCTTTTAGCAAATGTGTTTCTTCTTGTATGTATATTGAGAAATGCGCTACGAGGTTTGTTTATGATTTTCTTTCACGTCCATTCGCCGAGTAATATTCAGGCTACGAGTGTCTTCTCACATTTGCGTTCATATTCACATATTTCGAGTGTATCGAACCGGCACGCATATGTATGACAATTCAATGTCGCATCAGAGATTTCAAACATGAACGTATCGAATTTGCAGTCATTTCCGGTCACAAACGATGTCCTTTGGACGTGATCAGGTTATGTTACGTATAAATTTTATTGAAAGCGAAGACGTATAGATATACTGCGTCATCCCGTGTGTAAAATTGATCGACATAATTGAGAAAGATTGGACGGGCCAGTCTCTATTCTTTTCTATTCAACCAATTGCAATATCTTAGGAAGAGAGGGAGATTTGTCGTCTTCACGCTTCTTTCTCAATTTTTGTTGATCAAATTTGATATGCTATTTGATTACGGAGCAGTCTATGCTTTATGTCTTTGATTGGAAAGATGGATGGGTGAATAGAGGAAAATTAATATAATCTTTGATTAGAGAAAATTCACACTTTAAGAAACATAATTTTAATAAAATTTAAGTTACCACCTTGGCCATAGAAATAAAGCATCTTCAATTTATTGCATTTTCTTAGAAAAGATAGTAGGTAATAATAAAAGTCAAAGGGGAGGATAAAATATTAAAATTTTTGTAAAAATAAATATTATTTTTCAATAAAACCTTTTTAAATATATTTTTTAATAAAAAGTTTTTTAATATATTTTTTGCTAGATATATAACGTTTGTATTAATTTGGGGGTATTTTGGACACATAATTTACACAAGATGAAAAATACGAAGTATCCTTATCGAAAAAAATATTAAATTTTAATAAAAATTTTTTTGAACAGTTCTAAGTAAACATTTATCAAATGTAAACATATATATATATTTGATACAAAAACCATTTGTTTTATTTTTTTAAGAATAAATATTTAATTATTGTAGATGAATGTTTATCTAGTACTATTCAAAGAAATATGTATAAAAATTTAATAAATTTCTTTCCAATATAACTGAAAGTATCATGAGTGCTAAATGAAGGAACAATATGACATAATTACAATTAACATTTGTAAGTTGATCTCATTGTGATACTTTAAACGCAACATCATCGTGCAGTTTTATTTACACCAGGCGAAAAGACACAAGTATTTCCATATTCCCCGACGACATATCACGTCTCATGCAGCAATCACCAAGCCATATAACTATAAACGAGCCGTAGGAATAAAGTTATTTATGCGAAGTAGTACAGTAGAGGGAATCGTAGTTAGGTTTCCGAATCGAGGTATCGCGACGCAAGAGCAAATAGCGAAGAACATTGACGTACATGTATCTCATTGCGACATGAATTTGATTCGTACATACAAAGATATGCCTCGCCGAACTGTCGAACGTATGCAATCGGAGCTGCGCAAACTGTGCCAGCTTCTAACGAACGGTCAAGTGATATGGTAATTAATTTCTCACGTTGTTAGCGCGTATAACGAGCTACTTTCCACATGGTCACACCTCGGATAAGTGCCAATGAGTTCCCTTTCGAGCTTTCGCGCCTATCCGTGTCTATCCGCAATTGCGCTCTATATTCCAGTCGGCCGTCGACGTTTCCTACTAAGTTTTGGAAAGCGCTAATTACGAGCCACGGACTTGCTCGTTAGCGTTCGCTCGAAGTTAGCTGCACGCCGAGCGATTCCAAAACCAGAGTGATTATAACACAAATTGGCTCGTCAGAGCTCTGAAGTAAGAAAGTTTTTCGTCGCGCGTACACGACGTACGACAGTTGCGGGATAGGCCGGGATGAAACTGAGGATGAAACGCTCCGTTTGACTCGTGCGCGATTTCAGGATGTTTAACAAGAAGGATAAATTTAAATTTTAGAGAAAATGTTTTAGTTTATATTATTTTTCGTCAAAAAAGAATTTATTGCAAAAGAGTCAACTTAATGCTCGATTGACAATTCCTGTTTTAACCCTTCAGTCAATATATTTATATTGAATTTTAAATAGTACAAATTTTTATATTTTTATATTTCTGTGTTAACTTCGTTAACAAAGAATAGTTTTGCACAAACTTTATTTTGTTTTTATTTTAACATTTTTTGCGGAAATCTCGCGAAATACAGTAGTGAAAAAATGAAAAATTATGTATTGATAATACACTGTTAAATATCAAAGAATCAAAGGTAACTCAATTTCTTGAGTGAATTAGCATTTTGTTATTTTTAACTTTTGTCTGTTTCAAAATGTAACTCGATCCATTCCTGTGGTTAGTTTCAATGAATATCGCCTTATTAACGTATAATGTAGTTAATAAATCATAAATAATAAATAATAAATTAAATTGAGTCAAATTTACATATTGTATTACAATACATTTTCTTGAGTTAAATTGTTTAACTGCATGTTTTAGTTAAATTAATGTCACAACTGATGAACAATGTTGAACAGAAACAGTGATAACTTATAGAAATGGTTAAAAATAGCTTAAATTGCGTATAATTTGACATTGAAGGGTTAAATCTTTTATAGTACCACTAACGAGAAATGCATAGAAGAAGATAAATTGGTAATGAAAAGGCTAATGCATTGCTCACGCATTTATATAAATTTCGCGCGATTCGCTTATTGCGTTACAATAACTGTGAATTAAAACAATTAGGATGTACTATAGCATTTTCATCTGCATTTTTGGCTAATAGCAATTATCCGGTCTCATTTGTTTGAACGTTCGTAAAGTGGAATACATTTCAGGGACTTAGTATTCTCTCTGCGCTTAATGTGCCGATCTCTCGTTTATGTTAATCCTTTAGCAATTGTAACGGACATACTTCGCTGAAAGATATATAAATTCAAAATGGTGAAAAATTCGCATGCATATTGAAATGCTGACCGTTTTAGTGCATCGAGTCAAATCCGCTTATGTATCTACGACGTACGTTTTTATCGAGAGAAATCCATTATTATTTTTAAACCTCATTAATACGGATGTTGAACCAAACGGAATTGT
This sequence comes from Trachymyrmex septentrionalis, assembly GCF_001594115.1. Classification (NCBI taxonomy): domain Eukaryota; kingdom Metazoa; phylum Arthropoda; class Insecta; order Hymenoptera; family Formicidae; genus Trachymyrmex; species Trachymyrmex septentrionalis. The sequence continues at coordinate 1,428,661 of NW_017305873.1, read as the reverse complement.
TTCACGCAATTTGAACACCGAGTTCGTAAATTACTACTTGTCGAATTTGTTAATTATTTGTAATATGTTGGAAATTGTAATATGCACACCAAATCGTTTTATATCATCAATATATTTCAAAGCTTTTATAAAACAAATATTACGTTACGAAAAAATTGTAAAATTGGTTTTACAAATCACGTACATTAAAATATTAATAAATAAAAAAATTGTGAGAAATAAAGCAAGTATATTTCTCGTAAATATACATGACTTGTCATTCATATAAATATGAGATTAATTCGGTAGATCATCTTAATTACTGTCAAGTAATAGCTCTAGTCAACAGAAAGGAAGAAATTATCGCGTATCGTATCTTATCTCTTTCGTTATAATCTCTCTCGATGAATTCGCTTGTCAAATCTGATGAGCTCAATTAATTAATTATAATTTTAATTCATAGATAGAATTACATTTATATTACGAGATATATATTATCGACTTTTGATTACTTGATGGTTATTATTTTCTTTTGTAATGTGATATAGAAAATAGTTTTAAAATATTTGTGAAAATATTAGCAATGAGATAAAAATCTCATATTTAGAAGATAAAAAGTTAATGAAAAAAATGAAAAGTCTATCTGTATTGTGACTTCACATTGCTTTATACAAAGTTTCTTGTAAGTTTCTGAGTAAGAGTATGTATATACATCATTTCATTGGTCATCTACTGCACCGTCGTCTCATGTTTCTGCGAACGCACGTCGGGAGAAAGCGCATTTTCCTCTATTTCAAACTGCCTCCTGATCGTTCTGTTATCCCTATAGCGTACTCACCCCCGTCCACATCCCAATTGAAGCTCGCGAGCTTGCACGAAGATCATCGAGCTTGCACGAAGCACGGGTGTTGGCACACGGGAGGGCTGAGTCTGCATGTGTACGCAGCGCGGGATGGGTAGCGCCCCGACCGGGCGGGTGAGAGGTAGCAAGGGTGGGAATAGGTCGGGGTACGTTTGTCCGTGCGCGAAAGTTCGCCGGCAGCATCCAGTGACATCGCGGAGCTCGACGCGCGCGCATCGTCCATCGCGCGGGAGGATCGAATCCTCCGGATCTGTCGCGAATATCCTTGAGTAAATAACGATTAATTAAAAATTAGAACATGTTAACAATTTTTTTCGAGTGCGAAACGACCGTGCTATTTCTCGCTCTGTCGTGACGTCGCGGTCGTTTTTATCGAGTGGTGATCCTCCTAGATTTTTGACTGCTGCTGCTAAAAAGAGAATAGTGTTTGTTCTCAAAGTGTAGACGTACGGTGTAAGCCAACGGCAGAGAAAAAAAAAAGAGGAATAGAATCGTGCGTGAATTTCGACGGTGCGAATCGATAGATACGTGACACAATGCGACACACGCTCGAGGACGATGCGACGATGGGGATGGTTTCTGGAATCCAGTGAGTAGTGACAAAGGGAGTCGCAAACCGTCGCGACCGCCGATGACAGCTCGTGACACCACGTGTTCACGACGTCATTCGAAGACGACGACGGCGACGGTGACAACCGGGGTTGACGTTGGCGCCGGGACGATCTGTCGCGGCGGTGCCGTGATGCGTGTAACGTGTGTGCAAGCTGCATCTGGCAGTGCGTTCTGATCGAGTGTTAAGAGATTGACGGCACAGGTAACGGTCCTAATTCCGTTTAGCTTCCTGGTGGTGCTAGTAGCACGGATCGTAGTAGTTCGACATGTCCAGTGTGTTTGAAAAGTTGGAGATTATACTCTAAAGGTGTGGCCCTCTAAAGGTGCGAGCTTAATCGTGCTCCCCTTAGCACGGTTTAATTTCGGCCGTATATATATTTCTCTTTTCCTCGTTTCTTTTAATTTAATCTTTAAGCAAGTTTTAACTAATTATAATTTTTTTTATGTAACTAATAACTACATGCAATGTTACATGCGCTGGATAAGGGATTAAAGGTGTTACTGAATAATATCAGTTGCACATAAATATTGTACTTTTATGTCACGAAGGAATTGAATTAATTATCATTTTTGAAAGAAACAAAATTAATTGTTTTACAGCTAAGTAAAAATTTAAATAGATACATATTACGTCAGCAATTTTTGTTTGCTGAAGAGTTTTTGATACTTGGACACATATTTTATATGTATACAATTTTTTCTGTTTTTAAAAATTGACAAAATTATGGATTTCTAAAATAAATTATCTAATTATTTATTATTATAATTGATTTTTTATATTTTATATATAATTTAGTTTTTATAGAATGTGATTAATTGTGAATGTTTTTTTAATAGTTTTTTTTGAATAGTTTATTGTTCAGTATTTGATGTATATAAACACGATAGTAAATCCGTATTTTGTAATAATTATTTTATATAATATAATATATATTATAATATTCATTTAATATATATTGTATAATATTGTAATATTCATATTAATGTATATTTACATTTTATTCAACAACAGTTGAGTATATATTTACAGTTTATTCAATAACAGTTTAGATATATGTTATGATTTATGAATTTCTGTTAGCGTATATATATAAAACTTACAACAATTTTAGCATTATCGGTACAATTCAATGTAATGCTTATATACACACTGGACGAAAAAATTGGTTGAATATGGCATAGCATTTTTAATTTGTTGCAACAGCCAAATTTTTCTTTCAGTGTTCTTTTGCCGTTGAATATAATTGCAATGTATGTGCAACAAGAAAATGAACGTGGCTTGAAAAAAAATATCGAGCTTTATTCGTAAATAAATTGAGGGTCTGTATTCAGTTCCCGATTGCAATATTACGAAAGTTAAATAACAGTCACCAGAAAATCAAATACAGAACATACTACCAGCACCAATAAGCTTCCGTCGAAATTATATTGACAGAGAATGCATTGATGGTGAGCCGCAAAAGCATTTTCCGTTGGGAATCCGGTAAAACATTAACAGTCGAAAGGATGAATGTGCTACGCTTCACTTGTTATCCTACTCCTCTCGCTTCTGAGTGATTGCTGCAAAACGTAATAGCTAGCTCTTAATAAATGCGAATAAAACAATATGCCTCTTGCATTCGTGAAAGGATTCCGTTTAAACAAAATTAATAGTTTTTCAATTCGTTGGTTTTTTATTAATCGTTTTAATTGACATTCCAATATTGTAAATTTTGTATTCACTAAACATTCATTAATTTATATATATATATATATTTAATTGAACTTTCGAACAATATTTGTGATTTATCAAATATTATTTTTTATTAGTTTTACAAGAGTATATTTTGTCTAGCATGCCTGATGCGTTGTTTTTTTATCGTTATTATAATGACGTTAATGACTATAATTTACTGCCGATTAGAGGATAGACATTGTTGATTGTTAAATGAGTTTAGTTAGAAATACGAGAAACTTCTAATTGTACATATAGATAAATGAAGATGTAAAGTGTACTTAAAAAAAAGTTTTCTAAAAATGTTATCTAAAAATCGTGACTGCATTTATTCAAGCACGGTCAAAGTTCAATTGTTTTGTTATATACAAGCCATTCATTTGATAACAAATTGACTTCTATTGTTACAAAGATACATACATAACTATCATTATGGCGGTTTGAAGGCCTATTTATTGCTCTTTATTTATTGGTGCATATGTAATGATTACATCGTGCGAACATTTCCCGCGAAATTGATCGCGTACGTGAACTGACTTGCGGAAAATGCATTTCAATCAGCTGGTGAAAAATAATCTTGATCGTGACAATAAATCATTATTCAATGATTTATATGTTGTTCTGTAAGCATAGTGATATAGAATGAAATTTGGAATATAATAATGTTTCGATTAAACTTCAATTTATTATTATAAATGAGTATAGGATCTCATATATCTAATTTATCAACCGATTTCGCTAATTAGCTAACACCCGTCAATAGTGTCGATTTTTCAAACATTGACGGTTTTCGTAAAGTTTTTCTCCCTGTACCTTTTCTTTCTTTTTATTTTTTTTGCTCGTGACATTTGAGCAAACATGGAGAGAAACAATGTGTGACTGCTTGTCGAACAAATAACGTTTTAAAATGAAGTCCTTTCTGCTCGTGGACTTGCAAAACATTACCAACGAGAGTACAAATAACTGCCTATTCGAAACTACCGCGGTATAATTTATGGCGCATGAGAATAAAAAATATAGGGAAGTGTACCTTCATCGACCAACTGCACACTTAAGGCAAATTAAGTGGCCTGCGTGCCATAAGGTAGTCTCCCTCTGGAGACATTTAGCGTCGAAGCAGGAACAACATACTTTTCGTAGCATGGGTGGCACGTTTATTCGAGAAGGAAGTTGCGCGAGCGATTGACCTAAAATTCCAGGAGCATGTTTCGTAGCGAGGGAGCTTTCAACAAATTCGTTGCCTCAGTTTCGTAAACGGCCCGCCGTCTTTTCGTGTTTTACCAAAACTTGTTAGAACACGATCCCTATCTTCACTTCGAGACATCGAAGACGTGTTTGTTGTTGCAATGCTCTGGGAAGTTTCTACTAAGGTGCAAGATGACTCCAAACGTAGAAACACTATGGAATATTATGTATTTGCATTTAATTTTATATATTTTATTTTTTGAATTTAAATTTGATAATATAAACGTTTACATTTTGAATATTAAAGTTAAATTATTTCAGAGAAACAACAAATAAAATACAGTTTCTTAATATTATTTTAATATTTCAATGTAAAAATGTAATTTATGTTGTAGATCTGATAAACACTAACAATAACATCACATCAATATTATAATTTTCCATTTAGCAATATAAATGTAATATAACATATGTTGTGAAGGAAATTATAATAGTTACATGTTGTAAAAGAATTTATAAAATTGATGATGTATTGTTACTGTTAATTGATATTTATTAAGTAAGTTATAGGATCCAATTTTTTAGATAAATTATAATATTTTATTTTAAATTGTTTCACGCACGTTTTCTTAATTAGATATTCAAAATTTAAAGAAAGATTTGAGTAACTAATAAAATAACAAAAAGTTTGAGTGATCAATTAAACCTGATCACGAAAGTGGGAAGAATTCATTTTATTCTCTTGAAAATCATTGTTGTCTTAAGCGTGTTAATTTTTTATTCAGCATTGTCTGTCGATTCCATCCATTCGCTGTCATCGAACACTAGTCTTTCATGTCTGTCAGAACAAATTCTCATGGATTTCTCCTTCGATCTTTAGGGCCGCATCAGGAAGGTCTCGCGAACTCGAGCTCGATAATGGTCGTTTAAGAGCTCCATGAAAAGCCCAGAAGCGGCTCGGGGTTCCTTGATATCTCGTCTATCGGAATTTCCTAGAAATTTTCCTAGTTATTCTCTCAGTTCATTCCAAACCAAATTATTCTTCGCGCTAATTTGACGTCGTGATTATTAGCTTCAAAACTGTCGATCCTCCTTTGAATCGGCTCGAGTTGACTGTAGAATTTTATGAGTATTGTTAGGAAATGACATCGTTTTCTCTTTAAGGATATTTTATAAATATTTAAATTAGGAAAGCATTACTTTAAAATTTAGATAATGTATTGACAGGTACTATATAATGTATTATGAGAGAGACATAATCATTTAAATTATTATTATATATAAATTAAAACATTTAATCTAAATTATTTAATTTAATATTTGATACTTAAATTATTGGATATATAAAATATTAAATTAGATAATTTATATGAATCAAATGTTTTAATTTATATGTGAAACTATTAATTGTTAAGAGAACTTGTTACGCTCTACTACTAACATCAATGTCTTTAAGACAAATATTTACTGCTATAGCTTAAAGATAGGACAAGCATACAAGTATATCGAATAAACATTGAATATTTTGATTCTTATTTTTCTATTAAAATTTTTAATATAGCAAAATAAAATGTATGATGCACAAGTTAATGAAAGATTATGGAATTATAGTAATATGTTTTCTTGCAACTTGTAAAGTTAGTTTATGGGTGCTTTCCATTTAATGACACAAGTAAACACAAATATTATTCTATCTTTTTCGACATTGAGAGTAACAAAAATAGAAAGATACTTAGTCGATTTGTATCGACTTGTGTCATCAAATGGAAAGCATCCTATTTAGCTTGCTGAACATTCTAAGATGCAACTGACAATATTTTTCTTATCGTGAAAATCGCAATCTTCATAAAATGGGTATTGTCTTTTAACGTGACCTTTTTCTCCGAGGGATTCTTTTGTCGCGTAATGGTTGTAATACGTAATGGTTTGGTGCGAAGGTAGATAAAACTAACTCTGCGTGTCCGATGTAGAACACGTCCGAGGAATAACTCCCTTCCGTCCTAACACGGGCTGCAACCACTTTTCGTCGTTCGTTTCAAGTGTACACATTGAAAATCGAAGAGAGGATACAATCAGTAAGAACAAAAAACACTTAAAAAGTACGGAGGACGTGTTTTGCAATGTCAGCGTAAAGTCTGCATGTCTAATTGGATTATGTCACTACCTGTCCTTAGAAATAGAGTCAGCTATAACATCTTTTCTTCTTTAACTGCTATGGAACTTCGTCTTGAGAGAGACTTATCTTGATTTATAAATTCAAATACACTTGTAAGATATATTTATTTTTTAGTTCAAAATTTAATTCACTTTTGCAATCACTAAAGAAAGATGCATAAAAGAGAGAGATTGTTTTTATGCGAGATTTTAAAGGGATAATTAGATTGAAATAACAATTTATAACGTTATTTTATTTGTATCATGTCTATATGTTTTCCATAAATTTAACAATTACATCAAATAGAACAAAGTTTTAACTATGAGAATTTTTTTAAGCTATTTTTTTTAACTTTGGTACGATGATAATCAATGAAGTTATGAATAATTAAAATCAAAATGCTCTTTTTATCTAATTCACAATAAATTACTGAAGATAATAATAAAAAAATCTTACGAATATTAAAAAAAAAATCCCTATTTTGTAGGGAAAATTTTAAGTTTGCAATATTAGAAAATTGAAAATTTTTTACAAGTTTTTTTTGAGCATGTGAGAAGAAAATTTCCCATTTTGTTTAGCTCGTAGTTTTCCATATGTAAAAATGATCAAAATTACAGAAACTTAAAAGACATATTCTTCGAAAGTAGAGATTTTTAACTTAAAAACTTATCTTATAAATTTAAATTTCGTTTATTCTTAATGAAGTTACAGCTGCTTGAATTTTGAAGTTTATAGCGTTATCAATTTCGTTCTAACGCAATGTATATATAATATAATTGTATGTATAATTATTAATTATATACAGAGAGAAAAAGCTTTGAATTTGACGTAAAGCATTTATTAAATTTATTTCTGTAAATATCACATTTCTCTCCGTAAAAAAGTCTAATTATGTGTCACGTTTAATTATCGTTTGTGTAAAGGCAAATTTTATTATAAAGTAGACATAATGTAACGAGACAGAAAATCACATATTTTGTATCATTATTACACTTAATTAAAATTATTTTATAAATAGCGTAGATAAAAACACATTATATATGATGTTAATATTATGTAGTAAGATTTTCGAGACATTTTTTTTGAGAAATGGTATTGCAGAAGAAAGCAATTGTGAAAAGAATTGTTTTCAAGAATCAACATTATATCGATACTACCTTTTGCCAATCGTTCGTTGCGCTGTTGATTTCGCAGAAATCATCTGAGCAAAATGTAGACACGCCTTTCGAGTCATCGATTGATACATTTACTTTGGGCGGCAATGCTTGTCGCGTTTTCCTTTTCTTCGATCGGAATAGGAAGAAGCTCGTTTTACTCGAGGCGTAAAAATACGAGAGGTAAAGTACCGAGAGTCGGATCGAGATGAAAGGAATTTCAATTATTACTCGAGGCGCATCGAAACGACTCGTTTTATTTTGAAAAACGAGAAATAAACATGCGCATTAAAAATATCCACATCGAAATTTCGTGAGTTACAGACGGAGGTTAATCGAGTAAACAACACAAAAGCCAACGAGGTGTTTTCATAATCAACGGAATTATTGATAAAAGTTATCGGTAGAAATGTCGCCGATAGTATTGGAAAAACTGTGCATATTTTAACGGAAATGATGTTTCGTTTATTAAAAAATGCAAAACTGATACAGTATAGAGATATGTAAAGATAAAAGACAAATAAATTTCGTTTAAGATATTTTTTCTAGATGATTTTAAATCGCATAGTAATAAAAGAATTTAGAAATTGCACGGGAATATAGCTAGTGATAATTATTATTTCGGTGATTATTATTGATACCCGTTAAAATTTTATCGGCCTACTTAACTATCGGAATTGAAAACTCAGCCTCAAGGGATGCAGATCTCCTTCTCTGTTATCTATCGCTCATTCTCTCATTAGATGTAACACGACTTTAGTCTATATTATCCTTCTCGTATTCTCCTCGCGAAATGATCACACTCGCAAGTCTCGTCGGGAGGAAGTGACGTAGTTCGTTCACTGAAACATCGATCTCGCGTTCCGCCCTCAAGGGATATGCCCGTCGCTTTACAACTCGCCGGAAATGACCGGAAGCGTTAGATTGCGCGATCCTTAGATGAAAAAGCAAAAAAGTGGGAAAGAGTGGATGAGAGTCGAGAATAGCAAATTGTCAATGAAAAAGAATTTTCACGATTAAATCTGGCGACCAGTGGTCTTTTGACAAAACCAATCGTACAAAAATTCAATCTCGTGTTTTTGTCATTTCTTTTTTTCTTATTTTTCCGTCCTTATCCGATCAATTTTCAATAATTCGATTCTCACGAAATTGTCTTTAATTTATTCGTTATTAGCTGTCGCGACTTGTTTTCAATCGATTTTGTAAAAAAATGGTTGAAAAGACAAGCTTTGAAATTTATCACGATACTGTTTCATTAACGAGTATTTCATTAACTTTGTATTAACGAGAGAGATAAGAGATAAATAAAAGTATCAATTGCAACTTCATATTTAATAAAAATTTATTTTGAACGTTAAGAGATTTATGCAGTATTCTGTAGATGTACCTGTTTTACACTACAGCTACATAATATTACATTTATTACAATCGCGCTTTTACATAAGGTTGTGTATAAAAGAATTTAGAAATAACAAATTCTCTACATCGTTATTACAACCTGCGCAGATAAACAGGGCATGTTATTTCGTGCGTAGCGGCACCGATTTTCGCAACTTTGTTTATTCGCGCTGGACATATCTGTGGGTTTTTCGTCAACAACGTAGTTGCGTTACATCGGACCTCGATCGCTGCACAGCATTTATTTTTTTAGCAATTGGTAATATATCACGAAATGTTTACCTTTATGCAGCGTTATCTTTCCGATAGCTTTATCAAATTACAATATTGATTCGATCTACATTAAAAATATTGTAATTATGACGTTGTAAGAATCTGAATTAAGACTATTAGTTTGTGAAATTATAAATAATTGTACAAACAGAGTGATGAATTTTATCTCCTGCTTTGAATAAAAATAGTCACACATGAAAAGAATGGCTTCGCTGAAATGTCTAAAAATTCAGCTAGATACAGTACTGAAAATAATTTTATTTGAATTAAAGTAATTATGTAGGACGCTTCGGTTGCTAGAATGTTAAAACTTACAATATTGTTCATCATGCTCTTACATGATGTCCTACATAATTATTTTGATAGTCCAATAAAATTATTTTTAGATTTGTATCTAGTTAAATTTTTTGATATTGTAGCAAAACTTTCTTAGTTTTTCCTTGTACGAATAAATTTGTTTTCAATTGAGTACGAACGACATCGTAAGTATATCCTTCGGTTTTATGTGGATATTACCCAACTGTTTCTTTTATTTTATATGCCATAACTTTTTTAAAAATAAAAATACATATATTGAGATGTTACCATTATATTCTTTAACATCTAGCATTTTAATTTAAAAAATTGTTATATGTTCGTTTTTATATAATATTTTTACGCAATATCAGTACGTTATATACGTGTTAAGACGTATAATGTGGCATTAGAGGGTTAATATTGTTAATCACTTGTTTATATCACATAATTCTCTTCTTTTTTATTTTTTAAATAAATATTTATTTAAATTTTGATCGCGTAATTTGATCTGTGAATTTATTCATGTTATTTTTTCTACAATCAGTGGATTGCCACTTTACATTTTATTTTAACAATCCAATAAAAATGTCGTAAATCTGCACTAGTCCATCACTTCACTTTATAAACTTTTACTTTGTAAAATAAATCTTTATATCGGGAAACATATATATATTTACATGTACATATATATATGCATAAAATATCCGATTTCTCGTTACACATCTATATTTTGCACAATAAACATGTTGTGTATTGGTTACTCTACAAATTTATTCAACTGATTGTTGTTTTAAATGAAATGTATCTTTTTTGCATGCTAGGAAGCGTTTACGTCCTAAATAAAACTGACAATATTTGATTTATTGCTTTGTATCTACTTGTATTTAACCCAATTAACTGCGTTTATTACCTTATGAATTTGCAATCTTTTTAAAAATAAAACAAAACTTTTTCTACATACACAAAATAAAAATTGAGTTAATAAAAGTTTAACGCAGATAACTGTATGCAGTTGTATTTGATAAGATAATGAGCAATTAATACATAAAAAAAGTCGAACATTTGAGCTCAAATCTGAGTCTACAGCAACATAAAAATATAGAACAGATGTAAACGATACACTATTATTAAATGTCAAAGGAACAATGCGATGACATAATTCCTTGAGTTAAATAACATTTTGTTATTTTTAATTTCCATGTATATCAAAATATAAATCATTTCATTTCTGTTAGTTTCTAGGTAAACGTCCATATTAATACTTTTAATAATTTTTAATGAAAAAAAAGGGAATTATATGATATAAACAAGTGATTAACAATATTAATCTTCCAATGCACCACATTATACGTTTTGACACGTATACTCTTATATAACATATACATTTAATAAATAATAAACTAAATTTCAGTGAAATTTAATACATTTTCTTGAATTGAATTGTTTAACTCCATTTGTTTCGGTCAAATTAATAATATTATATATTGGATAGGAACAGTGCTAACCTATAAAAATGATTAAAAGTTACTCAAATTAATACTATGAGCATAATTTAACATTATGAATTTAAACAATGTAGGCAATAGTAATATTTAATTTATCGCGATACAAAATGAACTGTTCATGAATTGTTCATGAATTGTTAATGGCTATCGAATAATGACGTAATCGGAATGGTAAGACGTTGCCTCGACGGGTGTGCGAAGCTCAGTGCGAATAAGCTGCATTGTTCCCGCACAAAGGATACCATCCACCTGCCGCGTTTCATAGATTTCCCACGAGTTTCACTATATGCACGCGGAAGACCCGAACATTTTTCTCTCCGTGCACCGTCATTACTTTCATATTCGCGATCTTCCCTTCGACGATGCGCGAAATCTATCGTGAAGAAAAATGCATTGCGGGATGCGGACAATTTTCCGTTATAATCGGTTGATATCTCACGATCGATCGCGCACCTGTCTGTTCGCTCGCGCCGCGGCTTTGCTCGTTTTCCTTGTGAAACCCGTGGAAATCCCGTCATTGTTCCGCTTTTTCGCAACGACGTACTCGTATCTTTCTGTCAGAAAGAATAACCCGCGCAAAAGAAAGTAAAGCTTCTGCGGAGGATTGTCGCTGAAATGATTTCAAAGAGACGTTTGGTAACTTGAAAAAATACCAATAAAAGTTACGTAAATACAGAGTATGACTATTTTTTGTTGCAGTTATTGAGTAAACAAACCTTTTCAATTTTTTAAAGTTGTCGTGATATCTTCAAGCCTGTCAAAAATGGATAACGAATAAAAAGAGATTAAATTTGTGGACAAATATTTTGTTGACGCAAAACTTCGGTATTGTACGATTGTTATATTTATCTTGACCTATCCGAGGTTTTTATTTTTCAAATTTCTTCTTCAAACTGTCACTATACACAATATCGACATAACAATGTAAAATTGATTTGTTAATTAAAAGTTGGAGTTTCAGTTGATGAAGATTAAAACAGCTCATTAGTCAAGATGAGAGAGAGAGAGAGAGAGAGAGAGAGAGAGAGAGAGAGAGAGAATTTCGAATCACATTTATTTTTATAATAATTTTATCAAACTTGTTGGAAGAACATTTATCGTCAAAATTTTCAGAAAGTGCAAAATACTTGATAACATTTTTGATGTATGTTGTTCAGAATGATCGATTGACTCTGGTTTTGAACCGTAGCCTACCCTGATAAACCGTCGATCGTTGTTAATCCGATATCGCAATCCGTACGCGCCAAACGCGGCAGTGAAATTAACAATAAACGCGTCACGCGTTATCAAACGTGGCTGTTGCTGCTAAATGCCAGCTACACGTGTCGATGCTATCGCGGCGTGAAATTTTGCTGAAAACGATTCGAATAAAACGTTATCCATCTAGAAACGTGAAATTCCGTAGATACCTGTATTTGAAGTTTTCAACGTCATAAAATCTACTTTTCTTGAGCTGTAAAAAGAATTAACGATATCTTTTTAAGAAACAAAAAATTCTGCAAATATATTTGATATAAAATTTTATTGATTTAATAGATTTTAATGGTTCTGTGAGAGGGAACATTTAACACATTATTATGATAAACGTCTGCCTAGCTGCCCCCCTCCCCCCACTTAACCAAATCTTAATGAATAAATTATATGATAATGCGTGGGGGAGGGGGGGGGAGCAGCTAGGTAGACGTCTATGAATGATTTCTTATGTGAAATGAAAGACAGATATAAGATAGAATTTATATACAATTATAAGTAATCGGACTAATAAGAATAAATCAAATAAGGAAAAAATATCACTCTATATGAGGGGAAATTTTTTATTATAAGTTCTTTGCGCTGTTTTAAGATGCTTATTAAAATTATTAAGTTGACGATCAATATAATTTATAATGTTATGTCCAGCTTTTCAATTTATGGCCGGTATTTATGATCATTTCTTATATTTAAGATCTTCTAGATCTATAAGTACAGTCTTAAAATATCATGAACCAATCACAGAGTCGCACTAGCATCTTAAAATATTACTTATATATATATAAGACGATTTTAAAATAAGAATGGAAAACTGGTCTGCGATTGCGTTTCAAGTCCAACAAATCAAATTGATGCGCCATTTATAGAATTATAAAATGTATAATCTATTTGTAGTCTACATATAAATATTATGAAATGTCAAGATCTGCGACCAGAAATGGAATTTATAGAAATAGAATTTATATAGATTTTATAAATATATTTTGTTTCACTTTTCTTTTACTAACAATAACGCATTATTTGTTGACAGGTTATTGTCTGAGAATCAAATGAGACGCGTACTACGTTAGGATGGTACGAGGGTGAAATCGCTAAGAGACGTTCGTCAGTATGCTGCGGATATTGATAGTGGTGACGTGCATCGAGATATCGACGCTCGCCAATGCACAGTCGAAAGGAACTACTTCTTTCGATAACGATGCGAACAGCGACGAACCTGAGCATCCGAGTGAGTACAGAAATATTCCCCGAAATTTTAAAATATTAGGTATATAAGATATATACACAAGAAGAAACGATATTTATCATCTTTCTCGTAACAAATATAAATGATGTGCAAAAATGTCTTGATACGGTAACGAAATTACTTGCTGTTTTGCTGTTTAACTTGTCCACACATTGGCGTTATGCAAACTAATTATTTAGGGTACACGTACTTAATAGTTTGACCGAGTTTTGAACTACCTATGTGAGTGACGGTTAACTAGATATTGACAAATACGAGTCCGGCTTAGTTACTACACTAAAACCCGGTTTAACTACGTGTAAATAGTACCTGTCGAAGAAAGATCATTCTCTAGTGAAAGCGTCTATAGAAAAAACGAGCTAATTACCGAGAAATTCAAACATGCACGGAAGGACGATTTTGCTGAAATATCTAAGAATTTAAGTAGATACTAATAGATAGATCGGAAAATAATTTTGTTGGATCATTAAATACATAATTATATAGGCCAGCAAATAAGATAAAAATATTCAGTGTTTAAAGTAAGAGAAAAGTAAAAAATGTTTAACGGGAATCAAGCGCGGTAATTAATGCGCAAATATTAAATTTAAATTATAAACCTTTATAATTTAATAATAATTGATCACGTACTTTGCTAAAATATTATCAGATTCTAAATACAATGATCAAAAACTGTGTGCGTTTTAATTTATTTTAAAGTCATTTTCTGCGGAATAAAATTAAATGAACAAGTAAAGCGGACAAAGCAAGGTTGGTAACGCATTTTACTCATGTGAAAGTATGCAGAAGCTAAAGGCCAGCATCTCATTGTCCAAAGGCAAAGATTAAATTTTCCTTGTCCATCACAGTTGGTTAGTTGGAAGGATCAGGAAAGCAATTAAGTATGTAGGACGCTTAAGCATAATGAGGAATACTGCAAAAAGTTTTGATATTCTAGTAACCAGCTCGACGTCCTATATAATTATTTTGACAGTTGAACAAAATTTTTTCGTGTTTGCAGCAAACTAAATTTTTACGTTAGTAAAACTTTTCCGTATGTCGAGTCCGTTGGAGAACACGAATGTGTTTTTCTTTCCGGTACGAGCGTTTGCATCTTTCCGCATTGCATTTTTCCATACATACATATGTGCATGCACAACGAATCGCCGTACACGAATCGAGTACAATTCGGTAAAATGGCCACAGGAACGCATTTCAGTGCAAGGACGCTTCCTTTCACCAATTTATGATGCGGAAACCGGCCGTGGCGATGGCGGAACGTCGGGAGGGTAAACCACTCGTGGAAATTGCCGCGCGTGAGCACGGAACTTTTTTTAAATTTATTCGTGTACCGCCTGCCGGCGAAACGAATAGAGAATCAAGATTAACGTTGAAAGCCTGGGAAAAGAGTGAGGCATAGAGAAACGAGAGGGCGGAAGAACCGATTCGCGCTAACTTCGACGATGAACTTCGAAACATATCGAGATCGCAATTACCTGTCGCCCACCCACAACTGAGAATCGACGGCGAAAGTTGCGAAGATCCTATATAGTTGCTTTAAATTTCCATACTTCACTTTCGCGAAGTTCTCTCGAGAAGTTTGATGATCGCGTCGACAAGAGTGACACTTCTTCTACCCCGAGAGAGTAATTTTCCGTCTCTCGTTTTATATGCCGCGGGGCTCTCTAGGAGGACGCAGTCAATTCGCTTTGAGTCGTATGAATATATTTTTTTTTATCGATGCTATCAGACGATCTTTTTATACCCTGTTTCGTTATCCGCTTTGGCTTGTATTTTCTGTTTTAAATCTTTGAACGCACTTTTGTCCGGATAGAAAGGACGTGATATATTTTTTATTTTGGTTTGTCTACTCTTTATTATTACAAATATTTATTTAAAAATCTCTTCCGTCGTTTACATGCGAAATAAATTATTTAATTGAGTAAACTTTTTCAACTTGGAAGATTTTTAGTGTCTTTCATTAAAGTTCATAAAATAATTAGTCGGGATAAAAGCAATACTAACGAATTATGAGGCCTCGCGTGTCGACTGGTCATTGGAAGTTTATACTGGCGAAAGCTCGGCGTACTTTATAAGTTCCGTGCACGAGGCCAAACTAATTAGATATGTATGAATAGCCCGAGCGTCGGTCGGGGACATATAATTAATGCGGCCCGCTGGCTAAGTGAGAAATTAATTATAATATGGAAATTGGAGTTGTGTATGTTCTCTCTCCTTCTCTTTCCCTAGCTCTCGTACTTGTCCTCCCGTTCCTCTCTATTATTACACACTAAACTCTGACCAGTCTGACCAGTCGCTGCATGCGAGCTTCCATCTTTCGACGCAATAGAAGGAAGATTTCTCGACGTAGATGCAATCGCGCACGTTATACATCGTGCAACAACATATAACACTCACGATGCTGTCTTTTTGAGAAGAAAATCTTCTTTATGCATGATAACTATGTTATCATCAACTCCTTGGGACAAATTCATTGCTACATGTGACCGTCGACACGAATGTCACGGAGGAAACACAGTTTCATACAGTCTGTTGTCAGAATTTAATTTCATCGCGTGATTCCGTCGCGTGCATTACGCGAAATTAAAATTGGCATAACTATCTTTTTATTTACCGTTTAAACAATTTAATCCTGAAAGGTAATTTGCAAAGTTATGATGAGAGCTTATTTTAACAAAATCTAATCGTACTAATTATCAGATTAGAGATCATGTAAGTAATATAAAAAATTATTTTTCTGCATGTTACGCATAATTTTTAGATAATTTCAGTTTTGCACTGGAGCGTTAATTTGAAAGCGGTAGTTATACATATTTTGCTTGTGAGATAAGCATCGCTAAATCTAAATTAGATCTTGTAATATGTTCTCTTATTTATTTTCATCGTTATATGGCAGATACCGTCTGCAAATGTATATGGAATTACGTACATATGTCTTTGGGAAACTGTTCGCTTTGTCATAAGCATTGTACTTTCTGATTATTCAACGTTATGTAATAATGATGAGCAAGCGGATTCATATTCTAGTTTCCTGCACGCTTTACATATCTTCTCTCTCGAGGACATCCTCAAACAGAACATCAAGTTTCAATATGCAACAAAGTTATATTTGAAAGATAAATTGCATTTATATGCGTATAATAAATTTGTGTATCTTAAATGACTGAAATTGCTGACAAGTCCGTACTTGGGAAATAAAAGAAAGAAATTTTACTTACTTTTTACAAAAGAAAACTTACGAAACTTCAAAATTTTATAAATCTTATTTTTAAAATAGGTTATATTTAAATAAGTAAATTAGACATTAAATTAAAACAATATATAAATGTCCTGAAAATTTTTCATAAAATTTTATATCTTTTTAAAAAAAAATTATATATTTTTTATATATAAAATTTTATATCTTCTTGATTACAATTATATTATTATAATAGTTATGTAATTATCACAAATCAATGATTTTGATCTTGTTGTCTCAAGTACATAAAAATGTTCTTCGATAAAAACGTAGAATAAAACTAAAGAAATGAAACTATAGATACATTGTAATTTAAACTTGCGGTAGGTCGGCAAAGAGAGGATTTCGACCGGAATTGATTTATTTTATCGGTTAACTACAGAGGGGTTAACGTAATCTCGTTCCGTAGCCGAGCCCACAGGAGGTGGTTATCCTCGTCAATAAGGGGCAAGTTTCGAGCGAAGCAACTTCTTATACGGGCTACCTCAGTCGAAGTTAACGGTAATCTCATTGACGAGTCTACGACACACACAGTCAGAATCCGTCCGACGAGTTCTGCAATTTTTGGGGTCAAAACCGCAACGTGCGAGAGTGCCATAGGGTCTCTGCTTGTTAAGGAAGTTTGTAGATAGCAACTCATCATGAACGGAAGTACGTTGCTCTCTTCAGGATTTGCTATAATCTCGGCACCGTCGAGTTCCTTCAGTTCCTTTGGGAAATACATACCTACTTAAATTTTGAATGTATATATTTTTAGCTTAAAGTCCCTGCATAATTATAAACACAAATTAAGATATCAGAAAATTGAAAATTCGAAAGTAGTGCAAATATGTATATTGGCACAACACGCAGTGATTTTTAAGCTAAAATCTTGTTTAAACAAAGTTTATTCAGAATAACATAATGAAGAGTTATTTATTTTGCTTTCAAGTTGAACTTTTTATGTCTTAAAACTTTATCTGTTTGTTTTTTCGTTTTTAAATACGAAACTACGGAAAAGAGAGTTTGGCTCGAGGAGCTAGTGAATTTTATAACGGAGCAACGCAGAAGCTCGAAATCTCATTTTCATACTTTGACTCTTAGGTGCGAAACTTATTCGATTAAAAGCTTGAGGCTCGAAGTCGCAAAAATGCATCGCGGTATTCGGTTCGCAAATCGAGGTCGCCGTGGTCAACAGGCCCCTCTCGCCAGTTAACGAGTTCGCGAGTTTGCTAAAGTCCCGTCTTGGGTAGCCTCAACAACGAGTTGGGGATTCCGCTTAACTCGTTGCTTTGGTAAACTCGAGGACACTTTGTTAAGCTTAATCTCCTTTCACGGTTATTGGGTTCCGCTCTTTACGAACAAAAGGACGCGAGGCTGTCAGAGGAGGACTTAAGTCTTTCGGGATATACTGGATATACTGACAGCCATATTGTACAGTACCACGCGGAAAATTCGTTCCGGATTTTATTAACTTCGCATACTTTTATGGAAATGGAAATAATCTCCATAGCAATATTTTCTTTGTATGCTATTGTAGTAATTGAGAGATTCTTAACGGAAAGATGGCGTTTCTTGCAGAGAATATAAAAGCGCCTTCACGCTTATTATTGGACGAATGAATTTTCATGCAGATTCATTTAAATAAATCTTTCAAAAGTATAAAAGGTCCATAAGGCGGTGCTGTTTCGTTTTCTATATAGTTAACTATTCATATTCCATTCAAGATTGAATGACTGACTGAATCTTGAGAGAATATACGATTAGAAGAATGGATTTTTAATTACCTTTTCTAACGGAAAGCATCCCTTCGGGAAAAGAGATTTTAAATACTTTTTACGTCGTACTTAAGGCGCATCCTGGGAATATGGCATGCATAGCCATTATATTACCATGGTCTGACAGCCGGTAGCACGGTCTTAACGATTATC
Organism: Trachymyrmex septentrionalis; assembly: GCF_001594115.1. NCBI lineage: Eukaryota > Metazoa > Arthropoda > Insecta > Hymenoptera > Formicidae > Trachymyrmex > Trachymyrmex septentrionalis. The sequence goes on along the minus strand of NW_017305873.1, from coordinate 1,409,882 downwards.
ATCGTTTTAATAAAATTTTACTTCATCAGCATCTCATAAAAAGCGGTTAAGAAAGAAGTTTCTGCTATGAACGGTGACACAAAAGAGCTAACTTGATAAAGGACGCCTTTGTGAGGCCAAACAGATGACGTAGGTGGTTAACATTGTACTTTTATCCAGAATTAAAAATTCACCTTTTTATGCGGTTGAAATACATCAGTAAATAATTCTTTAAAAATTATATTAATGAGAATATGAAAATTATACATAGAG
>NW_017305873.1:1385014-1409530 GCF_001594115.1 Trachymyrmex septentrionalis | reverse complement strand
AGAGAGAGAGAGAGAGAGAGAGAGAGAGAGAGAGAGAGAGAGAGAGAGAGATCATGTAATTTATCTTATTTAAAAATTAATTATTCTATATTTTTTTGATATTAATACAGTAATCGCTTTACGTTTCATTTGTATTACGTACGCATATTTACTATCCAATTCGCCGTGCTTCTTTTATACGTTCAATATGGAGTCTGAGTAGAGAATAATTTAAATTATCCAATAACAATGTACTGTTTTTGTGAAATCACGTATGTAGATAATGTATTATATTGGCATTTCCAAGATCGATATTCAACAAAACATCTTAAACAATAGCATATAAAAAGTATCATATTTTATACGCGAATTATTATATTCGGTCATTAATTTCAATACTTTTTTTCTCAAAAAGAGCCATTATCGTCCTTTTTTCAGGTATTGGTAGCGATGTAGAACATAGTAATATACAATATTGAATATGCGGAATATAACAATATAGTAAAACACATATACATATATAAAATTAAAATTATAATATATAATTATATATAATGTTTATATAGAATAATTATGTTATATGATTTCCATTAAATATAATGTTTAATATGGAATTAATCAAACAATATGATATTTTATAATTCTACTACTACAGGCATTATGTTATACAATTATATTTAAAAAATAATTTTTTCTCTACTTTACGTTATGACCATTCGAAATAACGACGTATAAATATAACATATGGAAATGTCAGAAAGTATTCGATATTCTTGCAAGCTTTCCTGTTTAAAATGCATGTCCGAAAAAACGTCCATTGGTAAAAGCAAATACGTAAAAATCTCCAAAAATGTTACGGTTCTCTGATACTGTCCAAAAATACAACGTCAAGAATCCGCAATAGAAATATCAATAGAATCGAAAAGTAGAAATACGAGTAGCAATAGAAATATCTCGCGTATTGTGCGTCTTTATCCTATGATAAATATTCTATTTAGGTACTCTATAATACGATATATTTCGATTTGAATTGCGAGTCTCCGACTTCTGTCAAGCACACTCAATGTCGTGCACGAAAATCTCACGGATTCAAAACGTGCGCGGATAGAAGAACAATAAAAGAGCGGTGCATCTACGTGCCGTAATTTAGGTCGAGGTGACAGGTCCCGCGATAAATGCATGGCCCTTTAAGTGGTCGCCTCGTGGCGGCGTGAGAAGGATCCTCGTGGGGAGCCTGGTAGTGAAATACGGCGAAAAAATTGTCCCCACGAGGATGCCGCGAACGAACAGGCTCGATTCAGATAAAAATTTCCGACGTTTGTCACGCTTCTCTAATTAAAGGCGTCAGGATTAATGACGGCAATTTTCCCACGAAACCTCTCTGGGCCGATCGCTCTGTTTAACCGTTCGAATTTCTTTCCCGCGTTCTCTGTGCTGTTCCGGAAGTTCCGGCTTACCAGGAACACAGATAGCATTGCTCGTCGTCGTCTTTGTTGTCGTTTCGTCTGCCCAGGCACATTGCAACTTTGTTAGTAATTAGTTTAATCACGCTCGTGCGTGGATAAACTTTTTGTTTTCACGTGGAGAGTAATCGAATGAGAAAGAAGCTGAGGAAAAAAATACACGACTGCATGATGCACCGGTTAAATCAGTTCGTGGGGCAAACAATGTGGATATTCAACGGTGTGCTTTTTAATGATATTACAAATTCTATCATTATTAGCAGGAACAAATAATTGTTGTTTACTAATAACATATTAATGATATTTTGGTTTTACTTTGTGCTTTTATCGTGAGTGAATACAACAACTGGTAATGCTCAGTATTTTTATTGATTATTTGATAAATGTAAATGTATAAAAAATAAAATATTAATATTTCTTTTTGATAATATTTAAATATTAATATTTGCTACAGTAATAAAATTACGTGAGTGTGAATATTATAATTATTGGATTATACGTATAAAGTTTGTCGACGTATTAATTAAATTAAAATCGCATTTTAGTAGTGCAAAATTGTATAAAAGTCAAAAATGCATAAATCTCGAAAGAATCCTTATCCTTTTTTAATATATCTCGATAATCAAATATTAAGATTAAAGCAAACTTTATCTAAAAGTTAACAAAAGAATATACCAGTAGTTTGTTACTTATTTTAATTGCTTTAAAATTTGATTTTTTACAAAATATTTTATTCGTATATGATATTACTCTTAATTTTGTCTTAGAAACTTTGTTTCCATCACACATTTTTTTCAATTATAAATCCCCTTTTGAGTAGATGAAAGCACGGTATTTCCGACCATTCGATAATGTTTTCAAGCGGATATGCAGTATTGAGAATCGTGTACGAGATAAAAAATAAAATAATTGAAATAGATTCCATTAATCGAGATTTTTTGCGAAAGCTCGTGAAAGATAATTTCCCAATAGCAGTCATCGAGCTTGCAACTTCATCAGCGATTCCGCTCGTTCAGTACATTTGCGTAGGAGATTAAAGTTTTCTACTTCAATGGCGGATCGGATGGAATTGCCACGTAAAAAGGCGCACGGCCCTGTACATTTACAGTCCAGCTAAGCAAAAAGGCCGCTCCAATTTAATCCGGATGGTTACGGCCAATTTAACATTAATACTCAAGGGCTTCACCCTGAAAAAAGTTACGCCGATGTGGAGGGGTCCTATCGCTCCAGCACTAAATTAAACTTCTCGTTCTGCCATCGGCATAGGGATTGTTAACTTTCGCATTCTCTTGCAACACTCGAATTATTTCTTATAACATGCGGGATACATATTTATCTGTAAATATCTAGACGAGTCGACAAGTAAGGAGACATTTGTCATTTTTCACGTTTCATATATAGTTCAGTAACATCATTCGGACCATATGGACCATACATTTTATACATTTTATACGGTGAAGACATAAAATAGGAAATATTTTTCCTAGGAATAAAAAAATTTCGCGGATAAAGCGTTTTGAAAAAGAAGATAATCAAATAATGATCACAGAATGAGCTGATATAAATTTTTTATACCTTTATATTTTATTATGGTTTTATATCTGTTAAGCAGAAATCTATTAAGCCTATTTAGCACAGACAAAAAGTTTCTTTATACTTTTATTTCCTTTATTAATCAACTATTTCAACTATTTCCTCGTGGAGAAGTTAATTGTAATGTTTTAATTTAATCCGCATGTTAAAACGTCTCTGGCCATGACGATTGGACGAGAGTTACAGCTTTAGATTCGACGTGAAAATATTGCAGTCCTTAAAACTGGTTCGCGGTCGGAAGACCGCATTAGTGGTCGAATTTGTTGACCATGATAATTTATTTAAATTTTTACGAAACGTAAATCCGCTGGCAAACCCGCGGGTTTGTATGCGTTAAAACGACGCAGTCGGGTGTGCTCGTTTTAAACGACGTTACGCGTGTTCCCGCATGATATTATCAGCCTTAGCCATCGCCGTGGTGGCATCTAATGACATTCGTGTATGTCGCAAGGCATACACTTGCAGCTAGTTTCCATCATAAATGGCACCTTCGCACCGCACACACCGAGTGCGGCGTGTCTTACACTCGTGGTTGTGCGCCCGGTTGTTCATTACGACTATCAGACGCCTCTAACGAGTGTTTAAACTAAGCTTGTTAACACCAGCCACGGATGAGCAAAGGACCGCGTTGCAGTGACACGACCTATCGGATTTAAGCGATCTCCTGGTCTCCGACCTAAAAACCGCGACGCTTTTGGTTTCGCCAGTCTCTCGTGTCCGCACCGTCGTTAATAAAGCGCAACTTGAAATTATGCTTAACGACATCGAAAAATGAAGCACGTGAATGGAACAAAGGTCCTTAGATATCCGTAAAACATTGCCTGCGTCATTTAATTTATTTCACTCAAATACATCTGTTTATCACATTGTATGAATGTAATTTAATATCTTATATACATAATAGACAGGACCAAACTTGAGTACAACTGAACGGAGGGTGGTGATTCTTTGTGCAAAAATAAATTGAAATTGCAGAATAAACTTGTTTCGCCTGAGACTCTGTTTTCGAGAAAATCAAGTTTGGAAATTGCGAAATATGCACTTATAATGAACATATGGTTTGTGGCAAGATCTTGTAAATGTTTATTATCAGGTTTACGTTACGTTCACACGACTTCATGAATGGCAGGATCAAAGAAGATGAAAACAAATAAATTAAACAACTGAAAACAAACAGTTAATTTTTTTATTTTATTAAGAGAGAAAAATTGCTCAAGTAAAGCCTCGGACAAAAAAAGTTTATTCTGCAGTTTCGACTTATTTTTGTACAAAGATCACCTTCCTCCTCCTCTCGTCCAGTTTACTACAGGTTTGTCTCTATCTTGTATAAAGATAAAACTTGAGGAAAATTAAGAAAACATTATAATGACTATAAAAAAATAAATACTGTAGGATATAACAAATTGTTGAAAAAGTGCTCGTTAAATATTTTAAATTAACGTAAATCTTGGTAAAAATAAAAGCTGATGTTGCAAAGGAAAATAACTTTCGTGAACGATGTGCTAACTACTTCAACAGTATTGTCATCGTACTCTACAAGGTTTGTACATTATTTTACGTGACATTACATGGATGAGTACTATAATGAGTACCTTGTTAAAATTTCTATTGTTACAGAAGAAAAGCGTTTGCCTCGGCATAGATTACTGTTGTAAAGTTGACCTCTTGGTACACACGCTCGTCCGGAAATAAGCGATTCATTTATAGCGAAGAACTTCAGAAAATAGGAGACTCATTTAACAAATTTTGCTCTACGATGATTGAGTTTCGTAGAGTTCGTAGCATGTTATGTCAGCAATCTAATGCAACTCGACTATTAGCTGAATGCCAGGCGCAGCTGGTGAACTCGGGAATCGCTTCCAGTGTCGGGCAAATATTCAGAGCTCAAATACGAACGTGATGGACTTAGCGTGACGAGAATTAATTATTATACATGTTGCGTCACAATTATGTCATATGCATGCATTTTAAATCGTAAAATATAAATAATGAGGGATTTTTTAATGAAAAATAAAACGCTAACATTTTTGAAAAATTATTCAGATAATAAAAAGCATTCGAGTTTGAAAACGAGAAAGAATCAGTGCTAAGGGAAATAGACAGTAAAATTTGTGCATCGCGAGAAGTGCTCTTCTCGTGCCTTTGTGCTTAAGAAGTCGTCATCGTTCTCGAATCTGCACGGCGCGATCAATTCTTCTTTCTCTGCTTTGTGTGTATGATATTCTCTTTACAATTCCATTCTTCTTTGATGTACTCGTGGACAGTGATATTGCCGCCGGGGTCGGCGGCCAGTGGCTTTAGCGCTTCCAGTAGTTCCGGTCGAACCGACAACTCGCGCTGCGGTTTATGAATTACGAGACGTGATCCGCGCAAAGTGACAGACCGGAAACAGAGAAATAAAGATAGATAAATAGAGAGGGAGGGAGGGAGAGAGAGAGAGAAAACTAGAGAAAGAGGACGAGAGGATGAGAAAAAGGGAGTAGTCTGATGGGTGCAAGCGCGATGACGTACTTGTCATCGTCAAAGAGTCTCGGACTAACTCGTAATTAATCGAGTTTTGCCCGCGGACGCGCAGCGGACTGTTCCCGCGAGCCGGTTTTCTATCGCCGTACTTTGTGCCCTGTGTTTTCCAAACCGAGTGCCGTCGCCAACCGGCTTTTAATTGATACATCCTGCTCGTTAGCCGTGCCGCCGGCCATGGCTCTATCTCTTTGCTTCTCTTTCTCGCTTTCATTGTTGTCTCAAATGCTCCACCGGCGGAAAATCTCGTGTGTGTGTGTGTGTGTGTGTGTGTGTGAGTGAGTGTGAGTGAAGTACAATTCGGTCAACCATTCGTGCCACAAAAATTCCTTTTGCTTAAAGTCCTTTTGCTTTAGTCAATAGATCTTTACTGACAGGTACAACAATCAGATAAATTATTAAAGTTTTGTAAATAAGATCATATTTTCATATTTTATTTTTATATAATTTACAAAAATATGTTATTAATCTTTGAGTTGATGTTAGTTGATAGAGATTAATTTTAGTTTTTATTATTTATACATAAAAGAGATTTTTTTCTACTTGTTTTCTTGAATTTTTTTAGAAAATATCTTTTTGCATTAATTAGAATTCTTGTTGAAAATATGGACGAATCAAAATTTTTTGATTAAATCTACTAAAATTCTAGTTGTGACAATCGGAATTCGGATTGATATAGTTAGAATTTTTTGATTGGTCAATTTTCAACCAAATATTTTTCTCAGTGTATAAATATGTATATAAGCAATCGATATACAATTTCTCGATAAGAGAGGCATTGCATTTGATACGAAAGAAGACAATTTTCAATAAAATTAAACGGCACGGCTACTCCATCTCTCTTTTTCTCAATAATCATATTTAATATTTACGATCGCTATACTTTAATCGCGCAAAAGTCTTCTTCGCATTATTCTAAGTGTAAAGAACAGGAATTTAAGTAATTAAGCGCCGAGTTAAATCTTTCTCAAGAGGAAATCGGATTTAAATTACTCGCACGGACGCATTCGAATTACTCGCGCCAAATATTTCCCGATAATTACCTTTTCGTAAGACGCCCGCTGCCGTCCAACACGAATACCGTGGATGATAAAGAGAATTTCCAGCGGAACTCGGACCGCAGTTCTTCGTAATTCGTCTGAAAGGTGATCGGCACGCCTTCGCCTCTTTCGCGATGGAAACTTAGCTTGCACGTATATCTCTAGGCGCGGTATAAGTCGCAGTAGTATAAGTCCACCAATGGATCGCCCCGAGGCGTCCGAAGTTTTAATTAATCGGGGGTACGGGCCTCGAGGTATTTTTATTAATTTTCCCTCAGTTCTCTCTCTCTCTCTCTCTCTCTCTCTCTCTCTCTCTTTCCTGCCTCTTTTTCTTTCTACAGTATCAGCGTTGTTCCGGACAACCTGGTCGAGTCAGCTCCAACCCTCTTTGGATACTCGTAGAAGGATAATTGTGCCGAAGTTTTAACGGTGTACGCGCAAGTCTGGGCAAGATTACGATTATCTCGAGTAAACTTTCTACGTATCTCGAGATACGCGCGACGCAATCCACGAGCAAACGCGCTGCCGCCGCATCGCGAGAATGAAAAAGGACGACTATTGCGATAATTCTGTAAATTATAGGGGTTGCGTACACCACGGGAGAGTGTACTTAACTGATTTTTCTCGCCAAATTATCGCTACCAAATATTCTGCTACCGCGATGAGATAAATGTAGGTAAAACTCGCGTTTCGAATTATAACATGGAGATCATTAACTACAGGAAATGATCTTGATGAACTTTTGATGTTGATAAGTTTTGTATAAATTGGAAACCCGTTACAATTTGTGATAATTATGTAGCGCATGATTATAATGCCGACGATAATTCGGATTGGCTCTGAATATTAATGCGTGCATTATATGTATACGAGTTATAAACCGTGGAGTGAGATGAATGACGGTGTACGATAAGCGAACGACGTGTTCTGACCATTGCTACAATCTTTGACTGAGTAGTTACTAAATTGCAGTAGCGAGTATCACGTTATTAGATTCACGAGTGGCAACCATTAAGATAACCGGGGCTCGTAATATTGCAATGGCGATTAATAACGATGATAGATTTGTCGTGTTGGGATTAGAATCTATGACCACCCGAGTTGTAGCATGACGTTCCATGCGATGCACATTTAACTATTTATGTGCAGCAACTGCCCTATTTTCTACTCTGTAGAGAGTGTAGACAAATGTAGAAAAGTTTTTGTAATAACAATCATTTTAACATGACTCATCCTTTTAAAATATCTTTTATAAAGAGTATTGAATTATTTTTGTTTATAAATTTTTATCTCGTTTCTTTTTAAAAACTGTGAGATATTTGAAACTATTTTATATGTATAAAGTACTTTATAAAAATACGTACGATAATAGAAAAAATAAAACTACAAAATGATTTAGATTAAACTCTGAAGTTACAGAAAGTGATGAAATATTAGGGTTACATAAGATAATTAAATGTAGAACTTTTATCTGTCAATTATAAAAATTAACATTGCAACTAAAAAAAAGTTCTATTGCATCAATAAGATTTTAAAGTTTGATTTATTTTTTCATTTTTTTTTATTCTATAAAAAAATAAGATATGCGAAAAGTAAATAAAGTAACGAAAGTAAAAAGATGCTAATATTCATATAAATAGTAAATATCAGTATTAATTAGAATTATGTAGAGTCTAAAAGCGAATGAAATGAATATGACATAACTTTGTCATATGTACATCAATCTATATCACGGGTATCTCGCATCGCGGGTATCTCACATCGTGGGTATCGATCCGATAAATACGGAGAGTGTAATGCGGCGGTGTATATGTACATTGCGTGCAAATGAAACTTGCACGATGTCCTGGGATTTCCAACCTAATGTATGCAGAGATTGCTGAGAAAAGATTGTATCGGATACTCGGAACCGAAGGCATCGACATTTTATAGAACGTGTTATTCCAGAAATATTAGTATCTCAAAATCAAATAAAATGGATATTGAAATACGTTTGTATTCGTAACAAGCTAGATGTTATCATTGAGATTAATTATTTATAAGATAGCTTTCAAGCGAATTCTTGTTTTATTGTCAAATAATAAATTGTAATGTTGAAATTAGGTGTATCATTAGAAAATTACATAACTTTAAAATATTATATATACAATATATATTGTACGTGATGTTTAAAATCATACCTATTGGATGAAAGCGTAATAACGCTTATGACCTGCAAGCAATATTTGAAATTCATTATCGTTGTATAGCATCTGCTATGATTAATCGAATTAATATTTACATAACTTGGCGAAAAATGTGATATTACGATGTAATTTTGAAAACTCGAGCGAGATTGTACTTATAATTCCCGCTGACTTGACATTTACGGAGATCGTCGGTCGGAAATTTTGAACGTATCGAGAGAAATCCCAAAACGTTCGCCCGACGTATAACGCATTTCCTGCAATAATGGCTCTCGAATAATTTAGTCGCTTTAATAATGCGTCCATTAATATCGTTACTTTTATTATATTATCGCGCTCTGATTCAAGCCTGCACTTCGGTGCGCGATATGCGCCACCCCTGGAACGATATTCTGTCCGTTTTTGAAAAATTCATGGATCCGGCTAATTGCGCGTTGGGCGAGTTTATTCCTCCTATTTCGCCGCGTTTCGCATAATAATTTGTCGTGACGCAGTCCCCAACGAGCGCGCACTCGATGCAATTAGCTGGACTGCTAATTACGACTGTTTCTTTGTTGTGTCGCTTCGTTTTTCGGCCAAACTCATTTTCCGACCACATTGCGCCAGTTAGACGATAGTAGAAAAATATAGATAAAACGTGAGGTCGTTATTCCATCTATTTAGTTATCCTTGTAGCTTTTCTTATATATATTTCTCTCTCTCTCTCTCTCTCTCTCTCTCTCTCTCTCTCTCTTTCATTAACTTATTTTATTAACAAAATGTTTATTGGTATCTACTGATGATATCATTTCCCCTTACTTCAAAAATGAAAATAATTAAAAAAATTAAGTTTTCCAGAAAAGAAAAAAATTTTTTAGATTGACAAAAATTTATTGACTAATTAAATAATACCGCAAATATATTCTTAATTTGATCAAATATCGTATATAAATTATTTTGATGATCAATAGGGTAATATTTACTTAATTTGTGTGTATTTTTGAGTATTAAAACAAAATTCTAATTTTAAAGAGTATTCATCTATTAATATGAGCATGAAAATGATCTCGCCATCAGTTTCTTAATAAAATTTCATCTCTTAAGAATGCAAGCTATAATTTGGGAACCACAATGATGCGGTATACTGTGGTATGTGCCAATAAACTGTTAGTAGGATACCCGAGTTCTCTGCTATCATGCCCTATTTTATCGCTTCACGCTGTTATTCCTTTCACCTTATACATTAAGACGAGCGACGTTGAAAGAGCAGCGATTTTCCGCTTCTAAGTGATTTTAATTAGTTTCGAGGCTCATTAATTCTATATCGCCGCGCAAGAATGATTTTGCATGAAAAGACCCTTTTGCGCAATATTATTTAATATAAGCATTGTGTTAATAATAATATTCCTTCAATTATTTTTGCACTATGGATAGCTTGTGATCATTATATTGATTTATTAAACGACTAATGTCGAAATACATTGCCAACATATGTTACATGTTGAAAAGATTTTGTTTATGAATTTAGACTAAATTTTTTTCACAACAACATACAAACATTAAATTTCGATTAATTCGTATATTCAATTTAATCCAGTTTAATGCTTCTCTGATATTTTGAAGATATCTGTTATATTAACCAGGACTCGGTCCTATTTAAAATAAAATGATTTAAAATATTGTAAATAAAAAATAAAAGAGTTATTTAGTATTCTTTATTTTAAATAACTTTTTTTGACCTATTTCTTATTTAATATTTTAAATAAATTTGTGGACCTGATTTTATATTTTTTATTTTAAATAAGTAATAATTATTTTACCGAGCACTGATATTAACACAAGCAATCTTAATTAGCATTTTGCGGTCCGTGTATTTATTACATTATTCTGGCTGAAACTAAAGCACGAACTGAGCCGCATATTTTTTTTCCGGTATTTTTTTACCGTATATGTAAACGTGCCGATATAAAAACACCTATTAAAGTTAAAGTACTTTGTTTTTTGTGTTTTAAGTTTTTATCTATAACAAGTATACATGCAATAATAATTGTATGTATTTATCAAGCAGAAGACTAATGTTCTCAAACGACGGCACTATGCTGTCGGTGGACTGGAACGTCAAAATTCGCGGTGGCATTGTGCCGTCGGTGGACCGTAAATGTTTATAACCGCAGTCCGAGTTACGCTTATACAATTCTCATGAGCATCATTTGTCTTTGTTTAATACTTGATAAACAACAAGAATGAAATGATTCTTAAGCGCCGTAAGTATGAATCGGACCGCAGTTTATGTCTTGCATGTCAATTTGCTTACTTCTTTTAAAAGGTACTTCTTAAAAAAAAAAAATGAATTTTAATTTTTTTAAATATTCGTTGTACGTCATAAGATCCGTTTTAGTATTCAAGACATAAAGTTTTATTTATTATATTTTCGAATTCTCTAATATTCATTATATCTTTGAAAATTTAATGAAGTATAAATTCATTTTGCTGCATATTTCTCGTGGTGTCTGTTAATAACATAGATTTCGATTACTCGAATGAGCCTAAACGTATGGATTACACGCATGCATATTTACGCGAATGTGCCTCTGCATCGAGGATGGATTGGACGCATCGAGCGAGCTCTCAATCCAACGGATGCATTTAGTGCATCGTGATGACATGAAAAGGCGAAACCAATTTCATTCAGCTAATACCCTTTAGTTCCTATATTCCAAATTCCCAGTATGAATAAATCACAGGCTCCGACTATACCGTATGACGAGTTTGACTCGTGTCGATCATCCTTTTTCGCGAAATTGACAAGAAACGCAAAGTGTCCAGAATAAAGTTTTATTTAAGTTATCTGAAAAATGAAATATTAGGTTTCGCAAAAGTTTGTGGAATTACTGAAGTTACTAGAATTTATTATAAAAAATTTTTTAGCTATTTGTTATTATAATGTTATTATAATGTTAGATACCAACTGCATTATATCAACTCTATTTTTCGACTATCCAATTTTAATTTATTGCTTTAATTTTAAAGCATGATGAACTACATATTTGCCACAAAAGAAGAGTAGCGTTGAAGTTATAATGATTATAAAATATGTGAAACTTATGACAGTGATACATGAAACTTATAACAGCGAATCTGATGTTTCTGAAAGTGTCATAAGTGGCTTTAATTAATTTAATAAATGATTTAAGACAGTTTGTTCTAACGATACTGATTTTAATAAAAATTAGAAACGTCTGTTAAATATTAAAATTCAGCCAAGAAATACTTTCAGTGTAAATACATTATTATAATGTTGCCAAGCAATATTATAATAAACATATAATTAATAAATTTTACAATAAATTCTAATGACGTCTACAATGGTAAGTCCATAAACATTTATACTTATATAATATACGTCAATAAATCTTAAGATTGCAAGTTATTACTCATTAAAGTTACATAATTATATAGATAAGATATAAATAGAGAATTCTTATTAATAAATTAGACACTTATTTCAGACATTGATTGATAAATTTAAATTCGAACTATTTTGTTACCATCATCGATTCTTCGGAATTGACATGAGAGAATAAAATAGAGTCTGTTCGATCGAGGACTGCTAATTAGAATTAAGATAAATTATACAAACATGGCATGACTGTCATTCCATTTATTCTTATCAAAATCGATCGGTAACTATTACACGATGAATTTAATTTTAAACACGCAGTCATTATTTATCATGAGACTAAAACAGGTTACATAAAACACTAAAGATAGAGTGCTCAGTGTGAGATAAAAGTAAAGCGACACACATACACACTCTCTCTCTCTCGCTCACTCACTCACTTGATTAAGACCGCTAAAGCTATTAGTGTTTAAAAGTTGCGCGAGATCCCGGGAGTAGATAAAATAAACAGAACAAGAATACAGGAGTGCTCTTTTCGAACAGTCTATTATAGCTATATGTGCAATACTTTACGCCGTCGCGGCCTGCCCGATCGACCGCGTGAAAAATCGCTTTTCTCAAGTAAGCCCTCGCTTACCGTGTCGCGATATATTTCCCAGGACGACGACGCCATTTCCGAGCACTCACGGGTAATCGGTCGACGACGCGGTTCTCGGGATACAGAAAGATATTGGAGCGCCGTAAAGCGCGATGTTAATTGCCGCGAACGTTGGAAAACGTCGGAAGCCAGCGTTTCTTCAAGGGTCGCGGCCGGCGCCGGTGTTGCTTTATCGAAGAAACAGAAGAGTAAATGGGAGAGTAAACAAGTATTCAAGGAATTGCTCTCAACGGATGGGAAAGGTATCCCCGCCCTGGTTAGTTCTCCGCGTCTTGAAGACCGTCATAACGTCGCATTATTATTCCATTAAGAGACAATGGCGACGTTTTCGCTCGTAACTCGATGAAGAGATGATTGAAGAGCTTGAAAAGAAAAGTTAAATTCAAACTTCTGTTCTTCTATACTGAGATCTAATTTATGGGACTAGAGAAGATATCTGATGATGTTTTAGCTCGAAAATTGAGGAAGCTTTATATATATTTCATACGGCAAGATTCTGCGAATAGTAGAAAAATGTAGAAAGTTTTAACTTTTAAGGTTTGTTTTTACAATATGTGGTTACCTACATAATAAAGATAAAAGGTTACTATGAGATTCAGCAATGAAATTCATTCATGGATTTCTTGGTAATCTTAAGGGGCCTATTCTGTAACTCTTAACGACTGTAACGCTACAGTTAAGAGTTACAGAATAGACCTCTTAATCTTTGGGGTTAGTAACCATATATTATGAAAACGGAGTTAAATAAGATAGATGATTCAAAGATACGCAAGTTGGTAGATAGAGTGCTCACAGAACACACCAAAAATTATTTAAATTTTATAATCTTACTTTGTTTAATAATATATTTGTGTTAGGTAAATTTATTAACATTAGTTATACTCTTATGAAATAAAGAAATAAAAATAATGAAATTTAAAACTTTTGAACATCTGGGCAATATTTATGTTTATTTTTCCTCTTCTAGAACAAGGTTTTAAGAAAAGCTACACCTGGGATATTGTGATTTATTCATTTAATATAAAATTAGATTAATTTAGATTTTAGAATATTTGAACTTATGTAAAATATAGAACTATTATAAATCAGGATGTTGAATGCACTTCAGCTATTATACTTTTCGTTTTAAGGGTTTAATGAGCAGACTTAAAAAATTGATCTCTCCTTAACTCAGGATTTCTCTCTCTCTCAAATTGACGGCGGCTAGAATCTCGGTTAAATGATTGAGAATTCTGTGTGCCTCTTTATTATACCCCCTTCTCTTCAATCCTCTTACCGCGCGATGGATCAATTAATTATACGACTGACAATGACGGAGCCCGGAGAGGAGAGTTCTTTTTGAAAATATACTCCGTCAACAATTCGCCGCGCTCGGTGATTTATGATTTCCGGATTTCTCACGCAGGCTGAATCCACGTCCGGAGACGGATTCAACATCCGGAAAAGCGACTCGTCGGCCAAACTCCGGTGGCGGGTGGACGGCCGTGGAAATGGGATAATTTTTCGGGTACGAATTCGGGGCCGGTAATAAGGACATCAATCAGTCACGCCTAATAAAGCAACGGGGTCGGTGATGAATGGCGCAATAGAAATGGTTTGCGTTTGCGCGCCGGATCAAGCTGAGAACGAAACGATAGCAGTTCTCAACAATCTCAAAGGCTACGTTTGCCTGGAACTATTGTACAAGCAGCTTGGCACGTAATACGAAAAATTAAATGAACGAAGAAGAGAGAGAAGAGAGGAATGGAAGCGAACGGTTAGAACGAAAGAATTTACGTTACTGTGGATGAAAGGGCGACCGTGTATATATAGATTTACCGAGCCGGTGCTGAATAATGCAGTCTCTGATGTGATCTTTGCCATTTTCTCGGATACAATTTCTCGTGGAAATCTCGGGCCCCACGAGACGAAGAAAGAGAGAGTGAGAGAGAGACGCCCGACTCACCTCAATTACATCGATTCCTTTCTGTTTGCTCTTTATAACCAATCTCTTGAGTATACGCTCTTTTTCCTTTCGTGGTCACCGTGAGAGAACGGGGACTAGAAAGAAATATATAAGGAGAGCATATATAGGATGAAAAAGGCAGAATGAGAAAGAGCAAGGATAGGTCTGGCCATTTTTCGTAAATCAACGACTAAAAATAAGATTCGATACCGGCACGATTTTTTTCTTTTTTTTATCTTTATATATCGTAGCACAAAGGAGGAATTTTTAGCCGTTATTTGTATGAAACGTTTGTATAAAAGTATATTTTATATACTTTTTTAACGTGATTAAATTGCAATGCGATCGTAATAAATGTGCAAAGTATATACGTTTTAGTTACTGATTCTACAAATTTGTTAGAAATTCAAAGGTATAATATTATTGTTTATAGTTCATAAATTAACATTTAACACGATGCATAAATTTAACATTTATTTTTATTCTAATTATTTGGTGCTTAAATATTTCTGTGCGAATTTATATAACATAAGTGCATATCTGCTTCTGCAAAATTTTATTTTAAAACGTTTACAATTATTAATTCCATCATATCATTTGTTTTACTTATTTTTATCTATCGTTTGCACGTGATATTACCACTCGATTAATAAATTCTTATAACTTTCTACTAGACTTTTAGTAGATCTTCTCTAAGAGCTAAATCTTCTACCTTAGCCGCGCAAAGATTTATGCGACACGAGAGAGACATATTCGAGAGAAAACTTAAGCTGCCTTAGCGAAATATTCATCTATTCGCCGGAAATGAATTTCGTACACTGAGCTCTTACAATACCGCGACCATCGAAGCGGCTGCGACGAGCTCGCAGCAATGCCGGGGGATTTCCTTTGCGCGCAATTCGCGGCGTCGAAAGTTTCGGCCCTTTGTCGTGCGACAACAGGCTTCGATTCAGCATTTCGCGTCCACCCCTTGGCAAGCGCGCTTTTCCCAAAACTTTCGTCGTCTTGCACGCCGTGCTTTTTCAAACGTGTCATTTTCCTTTACTGCAGAATGGGAACTTTGAAAAGCTGATTTTTGCAAGATCGTGCGTCTTTTGCTCCACTCTCCGCGTCGTGTCGCGATGAAAGTTATGCGAATGCGTCGTTTCCGCTCGAATAATACCGAATCATCGATTTTGATTTACACGTACAAGTTCGCGCTGCCAACAGGTTCATGCTGTTATCGATCGTTTGAAAAATGATATTCTAAGATCGGACACAATCAGTGCACGGTTCTTACTCCGAAAGAGTTATGGAGGCTTTTCGATTTTTCCGATTTTAACGACAGTTATGAATGTCTTCTAGAAACAAATATTTTTATATTTTTGCAGCTGAATATTTTCTAGTTGAAGTAACGCGATAATAAAAATGTTGAATATAAAATCTATTCAATAGAAATTATTAAAGTCAAAGAATCAATTGAATCTGTTGTTTAAATGAAAAAGAATGATGTTAATATATCAACAGTACAATTTTTATTTAAAATTTTGTTGTATATATATATATATATATATATATATATACATATACACACAAAGATAATAATAAATACAATGACTTAACTAATTGTATAGTTTAAACGATTAAAGCCAAATATCTGGAGTATTTCTTGACTAAAAACTTTTGTTAATTGATTAACAAAATCATCAGTTTTATTTAACTTTTCTTTTTAGTATTCACAGTTCCCTTTGCATTAATAAATTAATTTTTGAATTATTTGGAAAAATTAATTTATTGTATGTGTTCGTATATAGTTGATTTTAGAGGTTCAAATTAACGTCTAAAAGCTCGAGTAATTAAGATAGCTGTGACTTAATCTCCCTTTTATCTATCTTCTCTCTTTATCTTTTACCTCTTTAGGCATCTTCTCTCTTTTCTCTCTGTTTCGTCGGTACGGGTATAAGGTATGGAAAAGATATTTCATGCGGTCCATTCCTTCCGTCCGTTATTCTTGTGCGCGCAGGCCGGAAGGCAATTACCGGCTGAGAAATGTCTACAAAAGTGGAACGTGCGGGGTGGAAATTTCGGTAGGTCTCGTGGCCTTTGTGCCCAGGCCGCATTTTAATTGGCCTGCCTCTGTACCCTTTCTCTTCCTTTTTCTCCATACCGTGAGAGAGTGTCACAGCCAGACCTTTGCGAGCTCGAGGATGCCATAAAATTTGATTATTCGATTGGCGCTGCGAAGAATTCTTCTTAACACTACAAAGTAAAGCAAGTAGAATCGGTAGTAAAGCATTTAATTTAGCTTTATTTTGATTGTGACGATATTTCCACATTTTAGTCCAAAACAACTTATTGTATACTCGCAGAAATTATATTAATGTTCTGATGAGTATTATAGTTAGCGTGTAAAACCTAAATTTTATTTCTGCAATTAAAAAAATTGTACAACGAATAATAATAAATATGATATTAATTACAAATTTTTAGTGGAAAATACACCTGGAAGAAAAAAATTTAAAACATACATACACATAGAAATGATATTTATATTCAAATAAAAGGAAAGTAACGAAAAAGCATCTGAATATATGTTTTCGCATGTTTCCTCCGTTTAATTAAGAATTATGTTAAACATCAGAAAGTTTGCCGTTGAAAATTTCGTTACGTTACAAACGCGCATGATTAATATCTACAAACAAAAATCTAAAAAAAATAGTTGAAGGAAGATAAACGCACTTTCCTTTCGCGACCTAGAAAATAAACAAAGAACGATATTTAACTAGAGTCGCTCCTTTTGCGCGTTTCAACAATTCAGCGTCTGGCAGGGAGGTAATTACGTAATAAGAAATCCGTCAGAGAATCTCGCGGCAGGTGATCTCAAACAACAGTCTTCCGCGAATAGCCGGTCTTCGTGGTTTTCCGGTTTTGTTAATTACACCAGTCAACGGAAGTGTCACCGGCAGAGCTTGGCCGGCACTTCCGCTCGACAACGTGTATGTAGAGCGTCATTGTTCCACGAGAAATTTAATTTAAATCGCAGCTTAACACGGCGTCCGACGCGACGGCTAGTTCTAATGCGACGGCTGTTAAAATTAAACGTAATTTTTTTTCTCGCTATTAGACAACGAAGTTTCGCATACTTAATATTGAATTATAAACACTAGACTGCACCATAAGTTATTCATAGGAATTTATAATCATAATTGTTTTGTTCTGCTAAAAATATTTTTATTTAATGTGAACGAAATTTCTTTTTCCATAATATTCGTAATATTAGATAGGATAGATAATAAAAAAATATCAACAAATTGTTGATATTTTTAAATACATTTAAATTATAATTATATTTGCTATGTAAAATAATACAATATTTGTGTATCTTAAACTTATTGAATACATCATTTATTCACTAAGGCTGACTAAGATATTTAACATAAAAAAATAAAAGAAATTGATTGAATTGAATTTTTAAATGCAAAAATTTATAAAATACTATAAATAAAAACTTATATCTAGAAGAGGAAACACACATTTATATACCATCAATACTCACTATTTTCTAGTAGCATCTTAACGTAAGAATCCTTGTCAAGCATTCACATTGGGCGCACGTACACGGCACTCCAAGACACGTTTTGTCTTCGAGTGTCGTTGCGAAAGCAAATCTTGTAAATTTAACCGCGTCTTACAATATAATCCAAGTTGATTTTATTATCCACAAGACAATCTCGCATGCAATTCTGTAGTGTTCTCCGCTCACCTTAGGTCGTTGACCTGTCGTTGAGACGAGTTTTTTCGGTTGTCAAATCCCGCGAATGCAATTCTATAAAATGGCTTCGAAAGAATCTTCAGATCCCTTGAATTCCGGATAACTGTCGGGTTAGCACACCGTAATGCGGCTTGTATATCGATAGCTCGTTACAGTATATCGATGCTCGGCGAGAGATTTCGAAGCGTGAAAATCGGCAATAGCGACGTTCAGCAGCCTTTCAGATGCAACTGTTGCTGTGCCGCAACCGCCGCCGTCGCTTTTATTTGGCAGATGGCGATATTTCGTTTCGCAAGATATCAGCCGCAGCTATAAATCCCTCCGATGCAGAAAATCGTATCGTAAAATATTGAGATGCCCGCATTTCCACGTATATAACGTATGTTCCTGCACATTATTGTTTACCGCTCATTCGAGCACATTCGAGATTATGTAAGTTCAATCATTCGTGGATCGAGTACAAGCGAATGTACGTAATTTAGATCTGTATATTTTTTAAATTTTTTGGAGTGAAAGCTCACTCCAGAAAAGTTAAAGTACTGTCACTATTGAAAAAGAGTAAAACATTTGCTCTCTTAAATAAGAATAGCAGATTTTTACTCTTTTTATTGTAAAGGAAAGAAATATCATTCCTTTTTGGAGCGAAACTCATTTCAAAAGTGTGAAATCTCAATCTAAAAAAGAGTGAAAATCTGCTATATCACTCTTCTTTATTAAATGCATATTTTTTATTTTTGTTTTAATAATGGCAGCATTTCACTCTTTTAGAGTAAGATTTTACTTCAAGAAATTTAGAGAGTACTATTTGTTGCTACGAATTTAGTTTACTTAACTGTAATTATACTAGAACTTTATTTCTTCCTTTCAGTTTACATTGAACCGCTGCTCCATGAGATACTTGTACAGAAAGCAAAGTTTCTCGATTACAGATCGATTACAGACAGTTTCGGTTCCCTTAATGAAAAGTCAATAAAATGTAGAATAAGGAAAAAGATCGAATATCTAGGAAACTGTACTTTATGTAAATTTACTTTAGTTTTACATTATATTTGTGATTTGAATTCGAAAGCCAAAACTAAAATATCTCTATTTTTTCAATATGTATTCTTTTATCTTTCTTTTGCATAAAGAATTTTTGCACAACCATGAAAACGTTAAAACATCTTAAATTTTCTTTCAGAAAATGGACAAATCTAAATTCAAATATCACGATGCATGCGCATGACAATGTATATACATTGCTGCTTCATGCTGAGATCGGTGACTCTTACGTTGCGAATTTCTCCATTTCGCAAAAGGACGTGTACTTGTATAAAGTCATTGTAACGTTAGAGTAAATGTAATACGTGTTCCTGTGACGAAAATGCACAGGACTATCCTATCGTCGACCTCCGCGACTTGAGCGAAATCCGGGCGAGAGAGGAACCGATCGTGGTGTATCATAGAATTTCTTCCTTTCATTTTACGACTCTGTGGAAAAGCAAAAAGCAAAATTGTCAAACTTTGCTAAATCACATCTGTTGCCAGGATACTTCTGTAACCACGATAAAAAAAGATGCGCCGGTGATAGTAGTCTTATTTTTAAATCCTTTAATATAGTAGTTTTTTGTAGTAAATAGTGAAAATACCTTTTTAATATTGCGGGAAACTATTGCAACTAATTAGTACAAATATCATATCGCACTTTGCGAAAAATCAAAGATTACTCTTATATAAGCCGCGAGAAAATGACAGCTATTAATATAGATTGAAAAATTTCTATCAGGGATAAGAATTATTTTTAAAGGAGAATACGCCAAGAGATTATTTACGAGTCTTTGTGACTTAAAAGAAGGTTACTCGATAAAAATCTGCATTATTGTCAGAAATGCTCGTCGACGAGCGATCTGTCGAGCGACGGAGTAGAAAGTGTCGTGAACCGTGTTTAAGGAGCTACTAGTAGCATAATCGATTTTCTTCATGCCTGAGTTAATCTTATTGCTGGTTGCTCTTCAAAAAACTGCTAGTATTATAATTTTACAAATCGATAACTCGCTTTAAGAATTTATGTAGTACAGTACTTACATAGAACTGTCATGTTAAAAAGTAATATCGGTTATTTTAATATTATTTTAACGCTGACGAGATGATAATACTCCATACTTTTGCGGAGACATTAATATTAGAATCAAAAAGCTTGATATTAATGTAGTTATAGCAATTGTAAATACAAACGAAATTTTTAAAATGCACGAGGATATATTTTCCGAATCTTGAATTTATTTATATAATTTGTATATAGAAATGATAATCGCGTATATGTTTCGCAATACACCCTATCATGATAAAATATTGTATCAAAAGAATGTACTATGTTTAAATTATACAGAGCCAGATGGCATAATCTCGAAAACGTCACACAAATTTTATAATGGATAGACAGAATACAGGGATGGGGCAACTGCGAATATCCAAATGGAAAGTTAAATAAAGTCAACGATTGGTTACCAATTATACATGTTTTTATTAATATCTTTAGCAAATATTGCAGTTATTTGGCTTTATAAACTACAATAATCAATGTATATACTATTACTATAAACTACAATTTTTTAAATAAAAAAGTTGCTGCTCTATTTCCGATTTCATTATTCAAGGAATTGATTTTTTCTAACTTTTCAAAAAATTAAAACGCCCATTGAAAGAAATATTTTTAATGGAAAACACATATTGTAATTTTGTGCTAATTAAGTGCTTTTAATATACACTTTTTAATATACAGTTTTTATAACTTTTTTAATTATAAAAATAATTTTTTGATGAACAGTTAGAGTTTATGTCAAAACGCCGGATTAAAAAAAAATTTTTTGACCAATATGGACTCTCGAATTTCGAATCTTCAAAGCGCTAGAAATGCTTTTTTGTTTTTGATCTCAGCGATTCGATCATTAAGGATAATCGTTAGAACTTTTCGGAGAGTTATCAGATTCATGTCAGACAGAAAGAGAGGGGGGAAGGGGGGAGAGAACAAATTTTTAAAACAATTTGTTTTTAAATAATTTTTTGGCAATCCAGCATTTTCTTGAGACTTTTGCTAGCTCCCTAAAGAATTCTATCGATTGTGCTATATGGATCAAAGTGCTAAATTGAAAGATAAAAAAGTTATAGTCCTTAAAAGTTTCAGAATTATGATGTAAGTCCCTCCGTTACTTCAAATGGTGTTTCCACCGCTTTAATCAACGGAATTCTTTTTGAAATGGATCGAAAACTTTTCAGAAATAACCAAAATTCTGCTTATTTTTTCCATATTTTGAAAAAGAGAGGCCAGCATCACAGAGGTATAATTTAATCTTAAATAATAATCCCTTAAATAATCATAAAGGATGAGAATGAATATCTCAGAGAAAATAGATACGCGAAAATCCCGAGATTGATAAAATATGGAGTTACGATGGATCTGGAAATCTTGTCAGCGATATTAAAAAAAGAGCTTTTGACATTCTCTCGAGGGATTTGAGGATCGTTGTATGGACTGCCTAAAAAAATCTATAACTCTTTGTTATCCGATGATTCCTCTTTGCTTCATTATTCTTCGTTTTCTCGCGGCGAGGTGGACGCTTCTCTGAATGAGACATCGATGTGTGTTCCAGTACCCGTGGAGTCGATACAGGGGGTGGCGGGTCAGAGGACAATCCTGCCGTGTAACATACAGCCCCGCGAGTCGAATGACGCCGTCTCCATGGTGCTCTGGTTCAAAGAGGACAGCGGCGAACCTCTGTACAGGTAAGCCGCATTGATATTTATGAACGATGTTCCCCGGAGCGCTCGTTCGCCTGGTCTCGACGCGAATCTCTATGGCGCCATAGATTTCAAAGCGGACTTAACCGGTCGAAGAACTTGCCGTAACACGGACAGCGTAGCAAATGCGTAGATCGGGCGGTTATATGCTACGTTAGGGATCTCTTTTTTGATAAATCGTTCTTATTCTTTTTTATAGTGAACATTACAGCATAATCTTTGCATTATCAATTTTGATTTAAATAGTTAGTTGATTAAATTTCATCCCGCATATAAATAAATATATACATTATACTAAGAGGACAGTTTCTTGTATTCGTGACTTTATATATTTTCTTAATTATGTTACTATAATATTATAATTATTTGGTTCTGTCAAAAAATATAGTTTGACACTGAAAATGACTATACATGAAAATGACTATAATTAAATTGTAGTCATTGCAAGCATTTTTATAATGCTTGCAATTACTACAATTAATAACTATGATTTAACTTTTTGGTGCTGTAACTATATATTGTATATGTATATATATATTTTTTAAATAGAAATACCTATAGTTATTATTGTACTAATATTATTACAGCAATAACCATCATTATGTAATTATAGTCACAAACATCAAAAATTTTTCAGTGTATGTGGAATTATAAACGTAAATCAGCAACAATTGGTTTAGTTAAAATTATTCAAAGACTTTTTTGAATGCAGCAATTGAATAATAGCTCTGACGCGTTCTGTCTATAAAATTCTCTTATTGTATCTCTATTCTCTCGTGAGAAGACACGCGTTACGTATGCATCGCAAGGCGATTGTGCGTGCATGACATTACATTACACATGTCGTTTTGATTTTCTCGTCGTGACATTACAGGAAGAGTCACGTCAGTCATGTAATAACGTCTTTATCGAGTAAATGTCACGAGTCATTTGCGTCACGTTATGATCGCGTATCAAATTGCGGAATAAAACGTTAATTTGCAATAACTTCGTTCAGTTATTACCGCGACGGCATTGTCCGGCCTTTATTGATATTGCGATGTCAAGTGGCAGCTGTGATATTACTTGTTTTGATATGGATATTCGGTGGAACGTTGTTTAAGCACCGTCGCAGAGAACGCATCTCCTATCGGAATTTTACATGAAAATAATTTAGTAGTTAATTAAATTCGCCGGGTGAATTTAACGCTATCGACATTTCATGCGATCTAGCTTCTTGTATTGACATATGTCAAATGTGTCGGTCTCGATTCAAACTGCGGATATATCAATAATCATCAATACTGTTGGCTCGTTTTGAATTAAATTTAATTTTGGTAAATTTCGATCATCATTATTAAACTGCATTTTCTTGTTACATATTCCGTAAAGTTTTTAATCGTATTATTGACAAAACGCAGCTATATATTATTTAAGAAGAGGCAGCTGTGAATAAACCTTCATTGAAATAATTTCTTTCGTTTCATTCTTGAGTATTTGAATATTCTATTTATTGTTTTATATCAAGTGACACATTTAGATAAAAGGATTGTATTTTATTCTATACACTCTAAGTATCTATGTTTCTAACGACATTTCTAGTCTCTACTAGAACACAAACCTTTTATGTTCCGCAAACGAGAAAGAAATTCCAAACTCCGGTAACTCGGGATGCGATGGCGTGCGCTCCCACCTTTCGATTTCCACGTTTCCGATCTCGTTGCTTGTATATCCTGTTAGTTTATCGTTCCGGTACGTCGTCGCGGTACGAAAGCCTCGAATACGAGGAGACCACGATGGGGCAAGGATTTCGTTAAGCCACAAATCGACTCCGCGTTCCATCTGTTATACGTTACTTCTCTCGACAGCCAATTCGATCCTCGTAAATATCGTCTTTATTGAGCAACCCCATAAAATCCAGATCACCGTTCAAGCTTGAAAGCACCTTGCGTTTTTTTATCGCGAAAAATACTTCGGCCTTTCTCTGCACATAGAACGTATCCCGCAACGCATACATTTTTATTTATTTGCCATTAGGTTTTATAGCTAATAAAATCACAAAGCTTTCTTTGTGTTGCTGTTATATACTTCAATTCTGAAAAATTGTTTGTCACGTAATTAATTGATTAAAAAAACGAAATTATTTTATCACGTAATTAATTTATAAAAAACAAAGTTATATTTTATGCAATTGCATAAAATTTTGTTTGATATTAAATAACGATGCTGCTTGTGTACAAATCATA
>NW_017305873.1:1375424-1384914 GCF_001594115.1 Trachymyrmex septentrionalis | reverse complement strand
GTTATATTTTATGCAATTGCATAAAATTTTGTTTGATATTAAATAACGCTGCTTGTGTACAAATCATATTTCATTAACCTTCAATTAATCAATGAATACATGGAAAGAACAATTTTGATGAAGTATTAAAAAATTTATTAGCTAGATACATATTTGAAAATAATTTTGTTAGAGACATCCAAATAATTACGCCGGAATCTCAAGCATGATAAGCAATGCTGTAAAAAGTTCTGATATTCCAACAATCAGTTTGAGCATTCCTACATAATTATTTTGATAATCTAAACAAAATTACCCCATCTAAAATCGCCAGCAGTTACAACGAAACCAACACTCAGCCAACTAACGCTACAATTGTCAACGTAACGGTAAAGATTTTATCAATCAATACTGGGCTGTCCCTGGCAAATGACAGCTAAAGTTCTGTCAGTCAGTACTGGACTATCACTGACAAATAATTGATTGAAATGACTGGGTCAGTATCACCTGTCAGTACTGGGCCCAAGTTATCATTTTCGGTATTTAGCCAGTATTGAGCCAATAATTTGCCAGTATTGCGCCAGTACCTGAATTATTACAGTCAGTACTGGCCCAATACTGGGTCGATTATAAAACCCTTATTGGTGTTTTCAAATATTTGTCTAGCTAAATTTTTAGATACTTTGGAAAAAATTGTAACCACGTTAAAATTACACCGAGATTGTCTGAAAACTATAATCTTTAAAGTGCATTCCAAATAAGCGATTCATATTATGTTTACTTTTGAATGTAACATCTATTCCTCTTCAAAGAATTATAATCTAATTTCTAACCAGCTTTATCTGATTAATGAATAATTACAACAGAAAATGAGAATTACTTTTGCACCGACGTTTTTAATATTTTTTATTTGATATTTGTGATGTATATAAATCGAGTTTAATTTTTTAAATATTATTTCGAAAAAACAAGAGTTTTTTTTCTTTAAACGAACATGTACGATTTTTGCGCAATATAGGCTTCTGAAAAAGCATGTATGCCAAACGGTCGTGACATTATTATTGGATTTTATAGTTACGAGGCTGCGAATTGAGAGAGCTAACTCGGGCAAAAACCAGTGGCAGTACTGTAAACAGATTTCTCGGACAGCGTGATTGCAGTTGCATCGTCGTAAATAGCGTTTCTTCCACGACCGCGAATTTCTTTTTGTTGTGACATTATTAAGTTACGCAGAGTGTCACGTTTTGCATAATCGCGGCAGGACCGTCGAGAGCATAGTTTCGCTGCATAAATTTCGACGGACAGCAAGAATATTGCACTTTATTTAATTCGATGAGTTACTAACATTGTCACTGAAGGTGTTTGGATTCGATTTTTCTTACAGTACTTTTCAAAAGTAAACATAATATGAATCGCTTATTTGGAATGCACTTTAAGGATTATAGTTTTCAGACAATCTCGGTGTAATTTTAACGTGGTTACAATTTGTAAACTCCTCATGTGTATTTTTATATTTCTACCCACAGTTAAATATTCATTCCTTTTTACAAGATGTAGGACAAAGTTACTGATGAACGCAGCTTAGTCGGGACAAGCCGGGGATAGAAAACTGTGATCCCCGAGCGAAAGAGAAACGGCATCCCGTTTGAAGGAGCTACGGTTTTATCTCAGCGACGATATTTCAGTTTTAACGGTATACAATTGTGGTGTTCTGTGTTGTCGTAAAATGTAGCCGCGGAGGAATCGTCGCGGCAGTAAGCGCCGCGAAAACGGGTTTTCCAAAACCATTCTTCGTCCGTACGGCAACGGATCATTTCCTTGTAGGGGATGCGGAGCTTTAAATTCTCTTTAAGGTCTCAACGTTCGCCGAATGAGCTGCGTTTACTACGAGCGAACGCTCTTTCGCGAATAAAATGATACACTGACCTACTAAAAGCACACGAACTGTGTACGTTCCCGGATAATGTATGATAAAAATATTAGGATTTATAGGTGACCCGCGCTTAAAAAAATTATGGAGCCCTCCTGTTCGCACAAAATCAAAACACGGTTTCCATATTATGTTATTTATTGCCTCAAGTATTAGATAGCACATGCAATGATTTGTTTTGCACATTTTATGTTAATATAGATGAATGGAAATTGTGATTTTGCTATCAATTTTAATATTTATTCTTATTGTACCAACATTTCTGTTGGCTAAAAAAAATATGTGTTTTTTATGTTTTCCGAATCCACATTATCTTTTTCCTACAAATCCAAATTTTGATATAGGTAGAAAATAATACAGAATTTAATAGTGTTTAACATCATTCTTTAATAAATAATAATTTTAACAATTAAGCAAAATTTAGAAAATTATTACAACTGATTACAATTAATAGAATTAATATTGAAAGATTAAACAATATATATAGGTATACATTTAATAAGCAATTTTATTAAATTACGTCAGAATTCACAAGATATATATTTTTTAATGTTTTTTCGATAATTTAAAATTATAGAAAAGTTCACAAGTTGTAAAATTATGAAGTATTCATCTATGCGCAATAAATTAATAATTTTTATAACAATTTAACTTAACTGGAAAACCAATAATATCAAATAGATAAAGTATTTATTTACTATAACATATGTGCCCCTTTCGATATGAGCCCTTACACAAGAAAATTAATTAAATAGAATAATACTGGCAGGAGAACGTATTAATAATAACAATTAACTAATTCCGCGATAATTAAAACAAATTTAACTAATAATATAACAATAACAGATAATATGATAATACATATATGATAATAGAAGCAAGATAAATTAATCACTAAAATGAAGAATAAGAAATGAAAAGACAGAAAATCATATACTTAATACTATTTACGCGCAGATTTATTGTGCTGAAATAATATAATTTATATTATTTTCAGTTTTTAGTACAGCAACAGCCGCATTCTATATAAAGAAATGAATACCTAGGTATAAGAGACATAATTCTTATAATAATTGGATCATCTCGTGATTAACGCTAAGCTTATCACATTGAAGAGTCGAGATGAAATAATTTGTAATGTGCATAAACATGAACTTTGGCAGCAGTAATTTCACAATGTGAATAATCATGATTGCAGATAGTGGAAAAATAAATAGCGCAAGCTCCAATTACACGCGTCGGTAGATTACATGGCATAGTCACGCACTTAGCGTCAGACGCATCAGCTAACGAGAGAACGCCACTTGGCGAGGGCGCTTAACCATGCGGGATACTCGTCGCGAATGCAAACGGGCGTGCCCTCAACCCCTTTAAACGCGAGCAACGTGATATCGCAGCCAGGACGCAGTTTTACTCCGTCGCCCTTCACTTCTCATCCCTTTCCCATCCTCGCCGTTTCATTCGCCATCTACAGTGTCTTTTGAAACGAACATATCGTGATTGCATTTTCGACGACATATACACGAATCCAACGAGTCTACGTTTTACGCAGCGACACGCGCTTCTTTCCTTTCCGTTCAATAAAATCGTTTCTACCTCGTCGCAATCAGTCAGATATAAAATTTCAATTCCGGCAGATACTATTAAACCTCAAATTAATATTCTGATAGAACACAGTAGTTAAATAGAATTCAAGTAATATGATTTTACAGTACGACTATATACATCAAATATTTAATCTATGAAAAAAGTTTTTTTGCTTTTCAAATTATATTTGATCGAAAAATTATCAATGTTTTGATTTTTTATTAATCCGGAATGGTTAGTTATCTGTTCTTCTTTTACGTAAAGGAATAAATCTGGAATATTTTTTACGCCTCAATTAAAATTATTATTATGAACAACTTATATTGTATATTATTATTTAAAAAAATAAATATTAAATAAATAAATATTAAATGGGGAACGAGCACATTAAATAGCTCTTGTGACAATATTAAAAAAAAAAAAGATTTTAATTAATATAACGTTTTTTTACTACGTGCTTTTAACGAAATTTAACAGTTTGTAAAGAATAGTTATTAAAAAGGAACGAAAATGTATTAAACAATATCCATAGAAAATAGTATTTTACAATTGACATTTTCTCGCCACCGAGATATAAAAACATATCCCAAGTGACTGTTCCCGAATTAAATAAAATTTATTAAATTTAAATTAGTAAAAAAAATATCAGAAATATTAATGTTTCTAAAAAAATTATTAGCACAATATTTTCTGAAACATTTTATCCAATACGTATTATTTTACAAACTTTTTATGATCTATCATCAATTAAATTAAATTGTACGTTTGATTTTTCGGTCTTAAAATGTTCAATTGTAACAAATATTACAAAAGTAATTAAAATGTCATTAGGATGTTTTAATTACGCAACGCTCCTTAGGCATAAATATTCCATTATCTAACGCATATCACAGTAAAATTACGGTATCATTGGCAAAATTCGTTTGAAATGCACGATCGCTTTTGTGCACTGAAAATTTGCTCGCGTTCGCATATCATAAAAGGCTGATTGTGAGGGGCGATAATTTATGGCTAATTGTTGGATCGAACAATACGTGTTTACGTGCGATATTATAAAGCGACATCGTTACAGCAATAATGCATGTTCCAGACATTATCGATATATGCGTAAATATTTGTTGATGTATGTTTCCTGCTTGGTTACAAAATAACACTCGTTAAACGCTTAATGCGCACATGTACGAAAAGTTTATAATAACGAACGGTTCTGATCGATTAAAGCTTAAAAATTACTCTGCATTTGAAAGCTTGTAAGATAATAACGTCACCTCATAAGTCTGTTGGCTGAAAAAACCCTCCAAACCAACGATATTCTTGTCGACCTCTTCCCATAAAATATTCTTCTGTTACCTTACTATGTCAGCGTACACGTCCTATCTATAATCCTTTCTCGGTTTACGCTTTTTCATTGTCCTGCACACGTTGGTAAGAATTATTTCAAAAGAGTAAAACAGGATATTTTTTTTCCTTGTTAACTTGAGTAGCTTGGCAGAGAAGAATATTTAAGTTAATTTCGAGGTAAAAAGAAAAACCTTTGCGGGACCTCATTGCATTTGCATACGTTTTACCAACCATTTTTCTCCAACCGCAAAGAAGGCGACCCGTCGAACGCAGACTCGGTGTGTACAACACACATCTACCTATGCAAATGTCGCCTACCGCAAACGCAAAGCGGAGTAGTCTCTGATAAGTACACGACCGTGTGTACTGTATGTTATTGCAGCCTCTATCGGTGGGATCTCCCGCCGAGTTTCTGCGCACGGGCGCGAATTCCGCGTAATTCCTTCTGGCGCTGACTGGATTAATTGTGCGCGAGAGAAACTTGGCGAGTTTCGCGGCAGGCGGCTGCGAATGCTCGAGGCTGTCCCTCTTCCCGTCGAACAGGAAGTGCTGATCGCGCTGACACGCTGGTGGGGTTGACACCAGGTGTTAACGCCGCAACTCGTGGCGTCACCGCGCCGTTGTGGAAACGATCTCAATTGGTGCTAGGATTACGTCAAGTCTGCTATTCTATCGTTAACGAGAAGCGACAACGTTTGTCTTAGAGATTGTTGCATTATTGTTGACATTAATAGAATTGTTTTACCTTTACATCGCTAGAATCGTATCTTGCAGAAATGCCCAATACAGAAAAAAATCCATAGGAAAAGAATACACTATAATAATAATTCATAGTATAATGATGGGTAGAAATTCTATTTTTATTATTATTACTATTGTACTATAATATCAATAATTATATTTATAATTATAATTATATCAAAAAATGTATATAGTTGGAAACTAAAAGTAACTATAAATTGTAGATAATTCGTAGTGGTTGCAATCATTTCTTTCTCTCAATATAGAAAAGGACAATTTTGCTGGAGTATCTGAAAGATTTATATAAATACAGAATTGAAACACATTTTGTTGAACCATCAAAATAATTATAGGAAACTCAAGCATGATGAGCAATGCAAATAGTGTTGAAATTATAGTAACTAGCTTGATAGTCTAACAAAATTATTTTCAGATTTCTATTTATCTCTTAGATTTTTAGATACTTTTACCATAACTATTTTACATCAATCATAATTATTTTACTATGCAATTATAGTCGCAAATATTAAATTTTTCTCTCAGTGTATTTATCCAATTTTCTCTTGCAAATTTCTTTCTCGTTAAAAAGGCATTTGTACAAAATTTAATTCTAGCGATGCAAAAGTTCTTTTCGTGTATATACGTGAGAGTATACCCGCTCAAAGTTGAGACGAAAACTATCAAGATCTTGGACTTTAATTTTCGAATCTGTTTTATTTATTGTTAAGCGCTGTAAAGTCTTCGCTGTCAATCGTCAGGATAAAATCGCGGTAAAAATCTCGCTTTGAAACATTTCATTGATCAATCAGAGAAAAAAATTGTACGAATTACCAATCAAAGAATGCTTCAAAGCATTTATTGTATTAACATTAACTCTTAAACTCATCTTAAATCATCTTTCGTTAAAATGAAACGTAGGATCGAACATACGATAAATCGTGAAAGATTACTGCTTGCGAAATCATTCGTTGTCCACAAGACCATTTCCACGAAGGGATTACGAATCTCACATGCGGGTATCGTCGTCTGATATACCGATATTGCTTGCAACGCCAAGTGTCGTCGGTACCGCAATCAGTTAAACGCAACCCCACGCGGAAGCGTTCTCGATCGACGAGTCAATTGTCCTCTGCTTTCTCGTTCCTATTGTGCGGTCAACTTACATAGCATGGACGGATGAACGCGCGTATCTCTCTTTGTGCACGTGTGAGTACACGTGTACGTGTGAACGTGTCGCACGTGGCCGGATGCACGTACCACCGGCTGGAATTATCGCGCTATTGTCCGCGTAGTTACGCGACATAATGGCGGATTTCTCGTTGCGATACGCCCGAATCGCGCAAACCATGCTGTTCGTTATTACGAGCAATTTTTACGCGTCGTTATCCTCCCTATTGACACTCGCTGGATTAAAATAACTACGCTGACCGTCCGGAATAAAATGATGACCACGCGAAACAATGAGGTCATTATCCATGGCTATTCGTGAGGTCGATTGCGACATTAATGATGGTAGATTAAAACTAAGCGGACACTATATTTTCAAATGACAGGAACAATAGCTAGCGTTTTAGTTCAATTAATTTATGAGAACCAATAAATAAGTACACGCTGTTTTTTTAAAACGATTATAAGCTTTATTGGAAAGCGATTCGAAGTTATATTTATCTTATACCGTAGTCCCTAGTATCGTTATTTGAACTATAAATTATTGAAATTTGTTGCAAAATATAGGAGCTTATTTAACAAACGCAGGGAAACGTAATTACGGTAAAATATGGTTCATTATACGATTATAATGGTAATTAAAATCGATGCGTGTGAAATCAATTTAATTGGTGGGATAATAATGAAAAAAGATGTCTAATCCTATACAGAGTATGGATATACTATCCGAGGTTAATACTGTCCAGTGAGCGAAGATGTTGTCGATACCGCAGTCTGACCACACTCGTTCCTCGACCACTAGCGGATTCCAATGCCCGCTACTACTACTGTGGAGCAACCGCACCGAGTGAACCAAGTCTACGAACACTAGTGTGCGACATAGATTTTGCCATAACCGAGATGGGAATAGATACGACCAAAGTGTAATCGTATAAGCTTCTCCTAACCGTGAAAGTTAAGGAACTCTAAATTGATTACACGCTACAATGTCGGTAGAAATGTAATGAAAATCATAACTCGTGTCGCCCCGAGCACGAAATAATTTACCGAGTGCTCGTGATGTAAAATGAAAAGAAATGATATACAGTTGGAACATTTGTGTTAAATCTAACATATCTCTGACGTGCCTTAAAATTTTTGTGTTAATTTAACATGAAACAATTACGTCAGAAAGTAACATAAATATGTATTATGTAAAAAATTAACATAAAATATAACATTGATAGTTTATGAACCAATTGTGAAAGTATATTTTCTTAAAGTAAAGTATATTTTCTTAGTAAAATTATTATTTATGATATATTAAATTAATTAACATTAATATATTTTATTCATTTATACTGGAAAAACAATTTAGTTCTTTCAGCAACTATTTAGTCGAGATATTTTTTAACAGCAATCAAATATTTCGTTTAAATAGCTAACAATTTAGTTGCTTTTGCAAAATATTTTCTCTTTTATAAATAACAAAAATATTTATGTATACCACTAAACAATTCAAGTCACAAAATTAAACATAAAAATTACAATTTTATTCGATATGTTTCAACTAAATTTCTGTTGTTAAAGTAAAATTTTGGTTTACAGAACAAAACATTTTTTCTAGTTTATCTTAGAATTATATTTTAAAATACATTATTTTTAAAATACAATACATTATTTTTGTAATATATTTTATAATGTATGTATTTTAAATAATGATTCACTTACTCACAAAAATTGTATTATTTTAACATTGAGAAATGTTGAGTATCAATTTAATACAAAATGTGCAAATAAAATCATATTATGTTAAATTAATATTTGGATGAGTTACAAATTTAACACAAAAATGTTGACGAAAATTGGCAATATAAAATTTATTTTTACTACTTAGAGCGATATTCGTGAAATTTAGATATATTTTGCATATTAAATAGATATTCGAAGAGTAAAACAGAAGCAATGAAACATAAACTGATTATTTCCATATAGCTAAATTAACTCGGTCGACCGTAAAATCGGTCTTTGAAAGACGTACCGTTAAATCTAATACTAATTAGGTGTGAAACGCAGCAGCAACGATAGGAATGTCATAGTGCGTTTGCCTATAGATATGCGTATGCGTATAGAGAAATCAATAGATCCAACAAAGCAGCGAGTTACCGCCGATCGCAATTTCATTCGACGAAAATCTGTTAGCCGAAATTGCTACAAAGACACCCGTAATGGGTGCAACCACGTCATTGAAGTCCTGCGGGCGGGCGGGTGGGTGCCAATCCGGTCCGGTCCAGGTATTTAGTCATCATTGCGGTTCCGACCTCATTCGGCTCGCGCGACTGTCGAACGGCAGAGATTCGGCGATAACTGAGAGTGTCGGTCGTAGGAACATCGAAATCGTTCGTCCTGATGATCCACCGTAACTACCGGCAGA
Source organism: Trachymyrmex septentrionalis (assembly GCF_001594115.1). NCBI lineage: Eukaryota > Metazoa > Arthropoda > Insecta > Hymenoptera > Formicidae > Trachymyrmex > Trachymyrmex septentrionalis. The sequence continues at coordinate 1,375,756 of NW_017305873.1, read as the reverse complement.
TGGATATGGCGACCGGTTGACTATTCGCCGGTCGACGACCTCGTTCACAGCCGCGGCCGCGATATCGTTGCGGTTTCTATCAGCCACGAGCGCGTTTCCTACGTCTAATAAATGATGTCAATCCCAGCCGATACTATGCTGGGTGCAGCGCGCTCGATAAATCATATGGCCGCCCATTCACGATCGTATCAAGTATTTGCAATTTGCGATATCATAACCCTCCCTCCTCCGCCTGGCCGTTTAGTATGAAATTAATTCCCTGCCCCCGGACTACAAATGATCGTGTAGCGACCTATTTATCCGCACTCGCGGAACGGATCGCGTGCCGTCGG